>NW_028162782.1:65000-147967 GCF_964263955.1 Coregonus lavaretus
TCCTCTGACACACTGACCCACCTGAACACATTCCACTCCACATTCACTGAGCCCCTCTATCCAGGGTTTTGGGTTTGGTATTCCTCAGTAACTTTAACACAGTAGACACACACTGGAAACACACAAACTGGATACACACACACACACACTGGACAAACACACACACTGGACACACACACTGGACACACACACTCTACACACACACAAACACACACACACACACTGGACAAACACACACACTGGACACACATACACTACACACACACACACACTGGACAAACACACACACACACTGAACACACACACACTGAACAAACACACACTGAACACACACACACTAGACACACACACACACACACACTGAACACACACACACACTGGACAAATACACTGGACACACACACTGAACACACACACACTGGACATACACACACACACACTGAACACACACACTGGACAAACACACACACACACACACACACACTGGACACACACACATACATTGAACACACACACACACACTAGACACACACACACAAACTGAACACAAACAAACTGAACACACACACACACTGGACACACCCACACACACACTATACACACACACTGGACACACACACACTGAACACACACACACACACACACACACACTGGACACACAAACACTGAACACACACACACACACACACACACTAGACACACACACACACACACACACACATACACACACACTGGACACACACACTAGACACACACACACACTGTACACACACACTTACACACTAAACACACACACACACACACACACAGGACACACACGCACACACTGGACAAACACACTGGACACACACACACTGAACACACACACACACACACACACACACACACACTGGACACACACACACACACGCACATTGAACACACACACTGGACACACACACACACACACTGGACACACACACATACACTGGGAACAAACACACACTGGACACACACACACACGTTGAACACACACACACACTGAACACACACACTGGACACACACACACTGAACACACACACACACACAGGACACACACACACATGGACACACACACACACACTGAACACACACACACACACGCTGAACACACACACTGAACACACACACTTACACACACTGGGCACACACACACACACACTGGACACAAACATTGGACACACAAACTGGATACACACACACACTGGACAAACACACACACTGGACACTGGACAAACACACACACTGGACACACACACACTGGACAAACACACACACACACTACACACACACAAACACACACACACACACACACACACACACACACACTGGACAAACACACACACTGGACACATGCACACACACTGCACACACACACACACACTGGACAAACACACGCAGGACAAACACACACACACACACTGGACACGCACACAAACACACTGAACACACACACACAATAGACACACACACACATACACACTAGACACACACACATACACACTGAACACACACACACTGAACACACCCACACTGAACACACACACTAGACACACACACACTGAACAAACACACACACACACACTGAACAAACACACACTGAACACACACACACTTAACACACACACACACTCTGGACACACACACTGAACACACACACTAGACACACACACACTGAACACACACACTGGACACACACACTAGACACACACACACACACACTGTACACTCACACACACACTGAACACACACACACACACACACTGGACACACACGCACACACTGGACAAATACACTGGACACACACACACTGAACACACCCACACACACACTGGACACACACACACACATACACACACACACACTGAACACACACACTGGACAAACACACACACACACACACACACTCTCTGGACACACACACATACACTGGGAACAAACACACACTGGACACACACACATACATTGAACACACACACACACACTAGACACACACACACAAACTGAACACACACACACACTGGACACACCCACACACACACTAGACACACACACTGGACACACATACACTGAACACAAACACACACACACTGGACACACACACGCTGAACACACACACTTAACACACACACACACACTGGACGCACACACACTGAACACACACACACACACACACTAGACACACACACACTGAACACACACACACTGGACACACACACTAGACACACACACACACTGTACACACACACTTAAACACTGAACACACACACACACACACACTGGACACACACGCACACACTGGACAAACACACTGGACACACACACACTGAACACACACACACACACACACACACACTGGACACACACACACACACACACACTGAACACACACATACTGGACACACACACACAGGACACACACACACACTGGACACACACACACACACTGAACACACACACACACACACTGGACACACACACTGAACACACACACACACACACACAGGACTCACACACACACACACTCTAGACACACACACACACACTGGGCACACACACTGGACACACACACACTGGACACAAACATTGGACACACACACACACACTGGACACACTCTCACACACACACACACACTTACACACACACACACACACGGGACACATTTCCATGTGTTGGATTTTGATGAAAGGAAATCCCATATAGCCTACTGGACAGGACTTTGCTATGGCATCTTCTGTTTGGGTGTCTCAGGTCAGGTCTGAGCCATGATCAGAATGTGTCTCTGTGTCTATTTCCAGCCCTGCCATTTCTACCTGTCCTGATCTAGTGTTTCACCCCTGACCTCACAACGTCTCACTGTCCATGTCTGCTTTTAGCTCCCACCTCTACTTCACTGTGTTATAATGGACCTTATGCTTGTTATGTCACCTCTGTAACCAGTTATCAAACATACTGACCTTTCTGACCCTATCCCATGGCCCTACTTTCTACAACTGAACATTTAAATTCCTCTATGAGTTTTGTTTCGTGTCCATTTACTTATCTATGTATTTGTTGTATATTGGGGTTGTGCCGCAGAGCATCATGGGGGTTTGTATGTGTTGAGATGATCACATTCCAGATAAATGGTTGAACTGCTTTGTTTGTAAATTGTGTTGGAGTGTGCCTCTGGCTGAACTTACATTTTAAAAACAAGAAAATCGTCTGGTTTGCTTTATGTAAGGAATTTGAAATGATTTATACTTGTACTTTTACTTTTGATACTTAAGTATATTTTAGCAATTACATTTAATTTTTGATATTTAAGTATATTTAAAACCAAATACTTTTAGACTTTTACTCAAGTAGTATTTTACTGGGTGACTTTCACTTTTAGTTGAGTCATTTTCTGTTAAGGTATCTTTACTTTTACTCAAGTATGACAATTGGTTACTTTTTCCACCACTGGAGTTAACATCGTCATGGACGGCAGAAAAGGACTCGAGACGGACATCGGAGTGGGAAAACAACGTGATTAAAAAGGAGGAATATACAGTGATTAAAGGATAGGACATTTATTCAACTGTGAAGACAAACCTTTTAATTAAATCTGCTAAATGAGTGAACTTAGGAGGAAACGTCAGTGAGTGAAGTGAATGAAGATCACGTGACTGAAGAAAATATTGCTTTGATTGAGGACAATATTGAGTGACAATCAGGAGCTTATTGAGAAACTAAAAATTATTGGAATTGTTGGAAACATTGGACAGTTTGATAAAAGTATTGAGCAGTGGAGCTCATATACAGAACGGTTTGAATATTTTGTTCTTGTAAATGACATGGATGAGGACAACATTGTGCCTCCATGTTTTAGTGTAATGGGGCCAAAGACATTTAATTTACTAGGCAGCCTGCTACAGCCAGTCAGAACAGGTAATAAGACGTATGGGGATATTGTGGAGATACTTAAAGGACATTTTTCACCAGAACCACTAGTTAATGCTGAAAGGTTCAGGTTCCACAGGAGACATCATGAAGAGGGAGAATCAGTAACAATGTTTGCTGCTGCATTAAAGAAACTACCAGAACACTGAGTTTAATGCTGTTCTAAATGACATCATTAGAGACAGACTAGTATGCGGGCTACGGAGTGAAGCTACACAAAAGAGACTGTTGACTGAAAGTCATCTGACCTTGGCAAAGGACATTGAAATCAGTGTGTCCATGGAACTAGCTGCTAAAGAGGCTCACCAGTTGAGTTCATCAGGAACTTAGTGGGTTCATCTAACAATCCTAATCACCAGCTGATACATTGTAATCTCATACACAGGGTAAACCTTCCACCTAGAAAACATCATTTAATAGCAATCCCAACCGCTCCTCTGTGTGATCTATGTAATCAAGGTGCCTTGGGCTCCTTTATTATATGTACTGGGAGTGACCAGGGGACATGTTTTGGAAAGAGGTATCCTCATACCTTGTTCCCCCAAACTGTTATTACTGAATGATAATTCACCACTGTCATTACAGCAAAGACGTATAATGTTGTCAGGTTGGACAGCAGCTAAAATGATGTTGGAACTAAGATGGCAACCACCACACCTCATTGGATCAGCACTTTTATAGATATCATTTATTTAGAACTATTCACTGCTAGGATCCATGGGGCTAGCCAAACAACAATTGCAGCTGAAACCATAAAATAACTCCTGTAGTGGGTTTTACCCAACATATTGAACGTTCATTATAATTTTTGTGCAAATGTGTACCTTGATTTAGTATTTAATTTAATGGAGATCAGGTTGGGTGTGTTGGGGTGGTCCCAGGAGGGGTTGGAGGGTGGGTTGGGGTGGTCCCAGGAGGGGTTGGAGGGTGTGTTGGGGTGGTCCCAGGAGGGGTTGGAGGGTGGGTTGGGGTGGTCCCAGGAGGGGTTGGAGGGTGGGTTGGGGTGGTCCCAGGAGGGGTTGGAGGGTGGGTTGGGGTGGTCCCAGGAAGGGTTGGAGGGTGGGTTGGGGTGGTCCCAGGAGGGGTTGGAGGGTGGGTTGGGGTGGTCCCAGGAGGGGTTGGAGGGTGGGCTGATGCAGCTGAGGTGGGTGATTGTATATGTGGTTTATTATAATTGTATTTATCTGCAATAACTAGTTTCCATAATATACTGATATATATATTTTAACAGTATTGTGTCTCTAGCTGTATAACCATTCCTGCTGCTATTTGTTCTGATATATATTTTAACAGTATTGTGTTTCTAGCTGTATAATCATTCCTGCTGCTATTTGTTCTTTTCTGTGTTCCTTTAAAATAAATAAAAAGTTGATCACAAAAAAGGAAAAGTGCACAGAGTTTCAACTGAAAATCAGAGACAAGGAAATCAAGTCACATGTGGCAAGGTGGGACATCACGTATCTACATGCTGGTGTAAGAACATGGATTGTCCAGAGACATTCCAACAAATGAAAAAGAGATTTTCACACTGTTGAGCAGGAGAACACTGAGGTGAGTGACTCATCAGACCAAGAGAACACTGAGGTGAGTGACTCATCAGACCAAGAGAACACTGAGGTGAGTGACTCATCAGACCAGGAGAACACTGAGGTGAGTGACTCATCAGACCAGGAGAACACTGAGGTGAGTGACTCATCAGACCAAGAGAACACTGAGGTGAGTGACTCATCAGACCAGGAAGTCACACTGAAAATCCTGACTGTTGCTGGGGGGCCGCATGGCTACTATGTCTCCCTTGCTAGAGGGACAGCTGGTGAGTATGGAGATTGACACAGGGCCAGCTGGTGAGTATGGAGATTGACACAGGGCCAGCTGGTGAGTATGGAGATTGACACAGGGCCAGCTGGTGCGTATGGAGATTGACACAGGGCCAGCTGGTGAGTATGGAGATTGACACAGGGCCAGCTGGTGCGTATGGAGATTGACACAGGGACAGCTGGTGCGTATGGAGATTGACACAGGGACAGCTGGTGCATATGGAGATTGTACCTTATGCTATCAGACCAAAAGTCAAGGCTGACTTGGACACTTTAGTCAGTACAAAGTACTGGAGCTGGTCAGCGTGAGTCTCTATGGTGTGGAAGCAGTCTTGTCCCATATCATGCCTTCTGGTGAAGAAAAGGCTTTCACATCAAGGACATTGAACGAAGCAGAAAGTAACTAATACACAGATAGAATGAGAAGCCCTTGGTCACCCTTCTTACAAATCATTGTTCGCTGACGAGCATCTTTGGACCTCATACTAGGATTCTGTCACTTGCTGCCAGCAGAATGTAAAGGCAGGCTTTGTTGTCAGCACACACCTACGACATCAAGTACCGCAAGTCAGAACTGCACTGCAATGCAGATCAGTGGAGGTTGCTGAGGGGAGGACGGCTCATAATAATGTCTGGAATGGAGCAAATAGAATGGCATCAAACACATGGAAACCATGGAAACCATGTGTTTGATGTATTTCATACCATTCCCCTAATTCCGCTCCAGCCATTACCACGAGCCCGTCCTCCCCAATTAAGGTGCCACCAAACCCCTGTGATGCAGATGGACTTTCCAGGTTACCACTACCTGTGGTCAAGACAGAGTCAGATGGACTCCAGGTTACCACTACCTGTGGTCAAGACAGAGTCAGATGGACTCCAGGTTACCACTACCTGTGGTCAAGACAGAGTCAGATGGACTCCAGGTTACCACTACCTGTGGTCAAGACAGAGTCAGATGGACTCCAGGTTACCACTACCTGTGGTCAAGACAGAGTCAGGTGGACTCCAGGTTACCACTACCTGTGGTCAAGACAGAGTCAGATGGACTCCAGGTTACCACTACCTGTGGTCAAGACAGAGTCAGGTGGACTCCAGGTTACCACTACCTGTGGTCAAGACAGAGTCAGATGGACTCCAGGTTACCACTACCTGTGGTCAAGACAGAGTCAGATGGACTTTCCAGGTTACCACTACCTGTGGTCAAGACAGAGTCAGATGGACTCCAGGTTACCACTACCTGTGGTCAAGACAGAGTCAGATGGACTCCAGGTTACCACTACCTGTGGTCAAGACAGAGTCAGATGGACTCCAGGTTACCACTACCTGTGATCAAGACAGAGTCAGATGGACTCCAGGTTACCACTACCTGTGATCAAGACAGAGTCAGATGGACTCCAGGTTACCACTACCTGTGGTCAAGACAGAGTCAGATGGACTCCAGGTTACCACTAGCTGTGGTCAAGACAGAGTCAGATGGACTCCAGGTTACCACTACCTGTGATCAACACAGAGTCAGATGGACTCCAGGTTACCACTACCTGTGGTCAAGACAGAGTCAGATGGACTCCAGGTTACCACTACCTGTGGTCAAGACAGAGTCAGATGGACTCCAGGTTACCACTACCTGTGGTCAAGACAGAGTCAGATGGACTCCAGGTTACCACTACCTGTGGTCAAGAAAGAGTCAGATGGACTCCAGGTTACCACTACCTGTGATCAAGACAGAGTCACGCCAAGTAGACATCTTCTACTTCAGACAAGTGGAAAATGCACCAGTCACTTCAACACAAGTGTGGAGAAACACCAGAAACGACCCGGTTTCATCTGAAGTGATGGACATCATCATCATCAAAGGTAAAGCCGCAGGAGATGCTCTGGAACTGAGATATCAATACAGTCCGTTGTCTGCTGTGGGAGAGGAGAGTTATCATTCCACCTTCACTGAGGAAACCGGTGTTGCAACAGTTACACTCAGGTCATTGTGGAATGGTTCACATGAAGTAAATCACACAAAGCTACTTCTGGTGGATTGGATTGGATGGAAACATTGAGGAGAAAGAGAAAACGTGTTCCTCATGGCAGGAGGTTCTCAACGTACATCAACTTGGAGAGAGAGGGGTGGAGACAGGGGGAGGAGGAGGGGAGAGAGGGGTGGAGACAGGGGGAGGAGGAGAGAGAGGGGTGGAGACAGGGGGAGGAGGAGGAGAGAGAGGGGTGGAGACATGGGGAGGAGGAGGAGAGAGAGGGGTGGAGACAGGGGGAGGAGGAGGAGAGAGAGGGGTGGAGACAGGGGAGGTGGAGGAGAGAAAGGGGTGGAGACAGGGGGAGGAGGAGGAGAGAGAGGGGTGGAGACAGGGGGAGGAGGAGGAGAGAGAGGGATGGAGACAGGGGGAGGAGGAGGAGAGAGAGGGGTGGAGACAGGGGGAGGAGGAGGAGAGAGAGGGATGGAGACAGGAGGAGGAGGAGGAGAGAGAGGGGTGGAGACATGGGGAGGAGGAGGAGAGAGGGGTGGAGACAGGGGGAGGAGGAGGAGAGAGAGGGATGGAGACAGGGGGAGGAGGAGGAGCGAGAGGGATGGAGACAGGGGGAGGAGGAGGAGAGAGAGGGGTGGAGACAAGGGGAGGAGGAGGACAGAGAGAGGTGGAGACAAGGGGAGGAGGAGGAGAGAGAGGGATGGAGACAGGGGAGGAGGAGGAGAGAGAGGGGTGGAGACAGGGGGAGGAGGAGGAGAGAGAGGGATGGAGACAGGGGGAGGAGGAGAGAGAGGGATGGAGACAGAGGGAGGAGGAGGAGAGAGAGGAGTGGAGACAGGGGGAGGAGAGAGAGGTGGAGACAGGGGGAGGAGGAGGAGAGAGAGGGGTGGAGACAGGGGGAGGAGGAGGAGAGAGAGGGGTGGAGACATGGGGAGGAGGAGGAGAGAGAGGGCTGGAGACAGAGGGAGGAGGAGGAGAGAGATGGGTGGAGACAGTGGGAGGAGGAGGAGAGAGAGGGGTGGAGACAGGGGTAGGAGGAGGAGAGAGAGGGATGGAGACAGGGGGAGGAGGAGGAGAGAGAGGGATTGAGACAGGGGGAGGAGGAGGAGAGAGAGGGATGGAGACAGTGGAAGGAGGAGGAGAGAGAGGGGTGGAGACAGGGGGAGGAGGAGGAGAGAGAGGGGTGGAGACAGGGGGAGGAGGAGGATAGAGAGGGGTGGAGACAGGGGGAGGAGGGCAAGAGAGAGGGGTGGAGACAGGGGGAGGAGGAGGAGAGAGAGTATACAAGACCTCTCAGCTGCATATCAGAATGACATACAATACAAGTCCTCTCAGCAGCATATCAGTATGACATACAATACAAGTCCTCTCAGCTGCATATCAGTATGACATACAATACAAGTCCTCTCAGCAGCATATCAGAATGACATACAATACAAGTCCTCTCAGCAGCATGCTATCCAGTGTCAAACTATCCAGTGTCATTTGTAGATGTACTTCCCATTTCAGAGCAATCCAAACTATCCAGTGTCATTTGTAGATGTACTTCCCATTTCAGAGCAATCCAAACTATCCAGTGTCATTTGTAGATGTACTTCCCATTTCAGAGCAATCCAAACTATCCAGTGGCATTTGTAGATGTACTTCCCATTTCAGAGCAATCCAACCTATCCAGTGTTATTTGTAGATGTACTTCCCATTTCAGAGCAATCCAAACTATCCAGGGTCATTTGTAGATGTACTTCCCATTTCAGAGCAATCCAAACTATCCAGGGTCATTTGTAGATGTACTTCCCATTGTAGCTAAGGACACAGCCAGGGAAACCACCAAGGACAAGGGTTTGGCTGAAGTGAAGCACTTCCCACTTACAGGGTGGCCTAACCACGTTACTGATCCTGAACTAAAGCCTGATTGGGTGAGAAGGGATGAGCTCACTGTAGACAGTGATTGTGTGTTATGGGGTGTGAGAGCGGTGGTGCCGGCTACTCTACAGAGGAACCTACTGAAGGAGCTACATGAAAACCACTGGGGCATGGTTCAAATGGAAGCTCTGGCAAGGAGACACTTTTAGTGGCCCAGGTTAGACTCAGACATAGAAGACATGGTAAGGAGATGGCCCAGGTTAGATTCAGACATAGAAGACATGGTAAGGAGATGGCCCAGGTTAGACTCAGACATAGAAGACATGGTAAGGAGATGGCCCAGGTTAGACTCAGACATAGAAGACATGGTAAGGAGATGGCCCAGGTTAGACTCAGACATACAAGGTTATCACTGGTTAAACCCAGCTTTTCAGCTGACATGCAGTCTAAGATACAGGACAAGGGGTTGGGCAAGAGGCTTCGTTTTTTACAGTCGGAACAAACAGTGCTTGTCCCAGATTACCGGGGAGGAGAGAGAGAGAGAAATGGAGACCCGGCGTTGTGAAAAGGCTACTTGGTCCTGTAACCTACTTAGTGCAGAATGAGGGAAAAACTGTGTAAGAAGCATGTGGATCAAATGATGATGCAACCCAATGAAAGAGAAGAGCTGAATGTGTCAGAGTGGAACATCTCTGACTGGGACTTGGACACTACGACTGGGACGGGCACCAATACAGACACACAGATTGTTCCAGGCCGTGAGCCTGAGGGTCCAGAGCATCATGAGAGGCCAAAAAGGGTCAGAAGGCCTCCGGACCGATTGGATCTGTAAACAGGTTGTATATGTGTTGAGAAGTGAAAGACTGTTTTGGAAAACCCATGATGTTCGTCAAGGATGTTTTCAGAGGAAGTGAGAATTTCCTGGGGAGGAGTGTGGTGTATTGAGAAATGTATTATGTGTTAATGAGTTAAGAATTTTAAATGGTTGCAAATAGCCAATGGGATTTGTATGCAGGAGTTTATTTAAATTAACAAATGACAAAGGGTTTTCCATTCTTGCATCGAAGTGATTGGATTACGAGATGCAGGGGGGGTGAAAGTTCAATGATGTATTGGGGAGTTGGGCTGAAGACACTGTAGAGAGTGGTCCACTGGAATGTGTTAAGGAGAACATGAAATAAATCTGTTCAGTTTATTATAAGTACGCTTCGGAGTATCAGTAAAAGAACCCAGCATCTTAGGATGCAACAATGATCCTTTATCATGTTTAGAAAATAACAGATTGAAAGACAACAAATAGCCTACTTTCAATTAATTAAAAATACGTTCGAGACATGGGACATGGCCTTGTGTTGCTGCACTGTCTAACTACCTTAACAAACAGTGACACATTATATTATTATTCATATTATTATTGACATTTAACATGGAAAAAAGGTGACCCCTTGACTTTTTCCACATT
Organism: Coregonus lavaretus; assembly: GCF_964263955.1. NCBI lineage: Eukaryota > Metazoa > Chordata > Actinopteri > Salmoniformes > Salmonidae > Coregonus > Coregonus lavaretus. Next base: position 76,063 of record NW_028162782.1, read on the forward strand.
TTGTTACGTTACGGCCTTATTATAAAATGGATTAAATAAAACAATGTCCTCATCAATCTACACACAATACCCCATAATGACAAAGCGAAAAACAGGTTTATAGAAATGTTTGCAAATGTATAAAAATTCTAAATGAAAAAAACGTATGTACATAAGTATTCAGACCCTTTGTTATGAGACATGAAATTGAGCCCAGGTGCATCCTGTTTCCATTGATCATCCTTGAGCTGTTTCTACAACTTGATTGGAGTCCATCTTTGGTAAATTTAATTGATTGGACATGATTTGGAAAGGCACCTGTCTATATAAGGTCCCACAGTTGACACACCCCACTCTATTGTCATTGGTTGCACTAATTGAACTGTTTGTCTACATAACCTGGTTCAATCATGCATGACATCAGTTGACATACAGAGTGTGAGACTCTCTATATATATTTATATCTTCCAGTTCATTCTCCGGTAGTCAGCACCTCTACACTAAATAATGTTCTCTGGGGGTGCGCCAGCTCATGCTTTTTATTAGAGACTTTAGTCCCCAGAGGTCTTAACCTGGAAAAGGACTATAGTATGTTTTAGAGACTTTAGTCCCCAGAGGTCTTAACCTGGAAAAGGACTATAGTATGTTTTAGAGACTTTAGTCCCCAGAGGTCTTAACCTGGAAAAGGACTATAGTATGTTTTAGAGACTTTAGTCCCCAGAGGTCTTAACCTGGAAAAGGACTATAGTATGTTTTAGAGACTTTAGTCCCCAGAGGTCTTAACCTGGAAAATGACTATAGTATGTTTTAGAGACTTTAGTCCCCAGAGGTCTTAACCTGGAAAAGGACTATAGTATGTTTTAGAGACTTTAGTCCCCAGAGGTCTTAACCTGGAAAAGGACTATAGTATGTTTTAGATACTTTAGTCCCCAGAGGTCTTAACCTGGAAAAGGACTATAGTATGTTTTAGAGACTTTAGTCCCCAGAGGTCTTAACCTGGAAAAGGACTATAGTATGTTTTAGAGACTTTAGTCCCCAGAGGTCTTAACCTGGAAAAGGACTATAGTATGTTTTAGAGACTTTAGTCCCCAGAGGTCTTAACCTGGAAAAGGACTATAGTATGTTTTAGAGACTTTAGTCCCCAGAGGTCTTAACCTGGAAAAGGACTATAGTATGTTTTAGAGACTTTAGTCCCCAGAGGTCTTAACCTGGAAAAGGACTATAGTATGTTTTAGAGACTTCAGTCCCCAGAGGTCCTAACCTGGAAAATGACTATAGTATGTTTTAGAGACTTTAGTCCCCAGAGGTCTTAACCTGGAAAAGGACTATAGTATGTTTTAGAGACTTTAGTCCCCAGAGGTCTTAACCTGGAAAAGGACTATAGTATGTTTTAGAGACTTTAGTCCCCAGAGGTCTTAACCTGGAAAAGGACTATAGTATGTTTTAGAGACTTTAGTCCCCAGAGGTCTTAACCTGGAAAAGGACTATAGTATGTTTTAGAGACTTTAGTCCCCAGAGGTCTTAACCTGGAAAAGGACTATAGTATGTTTTAGAGACTTTAGTCCCCAGAGGTCTTAACCTGGAAAAGGACTATAGTATGTTTTAGAGACTTTAGTCCCCAGAGGTCTTAACCTGGAAAAGGACTATAGTATGTTTTAGCGACTTTAGTCCCCATAGGTCTTAACCTGGAAAAGGACTATAGTATGTTTTAGAGACTTTAGTCCCCAGAGGTCTTAACCTGGAAAAGGACTATAGTATGTTTTAGAGACTTTAGTCCCCAGAGGTCTTAACCTGGAAAAGGACTATAGTATGTTTTAGAGACTTTAGTCCCCAGAGGTCTTAACCTGGAAAAGGACTATAGTATGTTTTAGAGACATTAGTCCCCAGAGGTCTTAACCTGGAAAAGGACTATAGTATGTTTTAGAGACTTTAGTCCGCAGAGGTCTTAACCTGGAAAAGGACTATAGTATGTTTTAGAGACTTTAGTCCCCAGAGGTCTTAACCTGGAAAAGGACTATAGTATGTTTTAGAGACTTTAGTCCCCAGAGGTCTTAACCTGGAAAAGGACTATAGTATGTTTTAGAGACTTTAGTCCCCAGAGGTCTTAACCTGGAAAAGGACTATAGTATGTTTTAGAGACTTTAGTCCCCAGAGGTCTTAACCTGGAAAAGGACTATAGTATGTTTTAGAGACTTTAGTCCCCAGAGGTCTTAACCTGGAAAAGGACTATAGTATGTTTTAGAGACTTCAGTCCCCAGAGGTCCTAACCTGGAAAATGACTATAGTATGTTTTAGAGACTTTAGTCCCCAGAGGTCTTAACCTGGAAAAGGACTATAGTATGTTTTAGAGACTTTAGTCCCCAGAGGTCTTAACCTGGAAAAGGACTATAGTATGTTTTAGAGACTTTAGTCCCCAGAGGTCTTAACCTGGAAAAGGACTATAGTATGTTTTAGAGACTTTAGTCCCCAGAGGTCTTAACCTGGAAAAGGACTATAGTATGTTTTAGAGACTTTAGTCCCCAGAGGTCTTAACCTGGAAAAGGACTATAGTATGTTTTAGAGACTTTAGTCCCCAGAGGTCTTAACCTGGAAAATGACTATAGTATGTTTTAGAGACTTTAGTCCCCAGAGGTCTTAACCTGGAAAAGGACTATAGTATGTTTTAGCGACTTTAGTCCCCATAGGTCTTAACCTGGAAAAGGACTATAGTATGTTTTAGAGACTTTAGTCCCCAGAGGTCTTAACCTGGAAAAGGACTATAGTATGTTTTAGAGACTTTAGTCCCCAGAGGTCTTAACCTGGAAAAGGACTATAGTATGTTTTAGAGACTTTAGTCCCCAGAGGTCTTAACCTGGAAAAGGACTATAGTATGTTTTAGAGACATTAGTCCCCAGAGGTCTTAACCTGGAAAAGGACTATAGTATGTTTTAGAGACTTTAGTCCGCAGAGGTCTTAACCTGGAAAAGGACTATAGTATGTTTTAGAGACTTTAGTCCCCAGAGGTCTTAACCTGGAAAAGGACTATAGTATGTTTTAGAGACTTTAGTCCCCAGAGGTCTTAACCTGGAAAAGGACTATAGTATGTTTTAGAGACTTTAGTCCCCAGAGGTCTTAACCTGGAAAAGGACTATAGTATGTTTTAGAGACTTTAGTCCCCAGAGGTCTTTACCTGGAAAAGGACTATAGTATGTTTTAGAGACTTTAGTCCCCAGAGGTCTTAACCTGGAAAAGGTCAAGAGTGAACCATGTGTCAGACCCAGTTGCACAGCTGGGCGATAAATATGCTGAGGTGTTTAGTGGTGAAATGGGTGTGGTAAAGGGAGTTAAAGGTGTTTAGTGGTGAAATGGGTGTGGTAAAGGGAGTTAAAGGTGTTTAGTGGTGAAATGGGTGTGGTAAAGGGAGATAAAGGTGTTTAGTGGTGAAATGGGTGTGGTAAAGGGAGTTAAAGGTGTTTAGTGGTGAAATGGGTGTGGTAAAGGGAGTTAAAGGTGTTTAGTGGTGAAATGGGTGTGGTAAAGGGAGTTAAAGGTGTTTAGTGGTGAAATGGGTGGGGTAAAGGGAGTTAAAGGTGTTTAGTGGTGAAATGGGTGGGGTAAAGGGAGTTAAAGGTGTTTAGTGGTGAAATGGGTGTGGTAAAGGGAGTTAAAGGTGTTTAGTGGTGAAATGGGTGTGGTAAAGGGAGTTAAAGGTGTTTAGTGGTGAAATGGGTGGGGTAAAGGGAGTTAAAGGTGTTTAGTGGTGAAATGGGTGTGGTAAAGGGAGTTAAAGGTGTTTAGTGGTGAAATGGGTGTGGTAAAGGGAGTTAAAGGGGTTTAGTGGTGAAATGGGTGTGGTAAAGGGAGTTAAAGGTGTTTAGTGGTGAAATGGGTGGGGTAAAGGGAGTTAAAGGTGTTTAGTGGCGAAATGGGTGTGGTAAAGGGAGTTAAAGGTGTTTAGTGGTGAAATGGGTGTGGTAAAGGGAGTTAAAGGTGTTTAGTGGTGAAATGGGTGGGGTAAAGGGAGTTAAAGGTGTTTAGTGGTGAAATGGGTGTGGTAAAGGGAGTTAAAGCCAACAAGTGTCAGAGAAAGCCGTTCCAATGTGTTATAAGGTTAGACCTTATGCACTCAGAGAGGCAGTAGACAAACAGCTTACAGAGATAGAAAAACAAGGAGGGACCACACCATTAGAATATAGTGAATGGGCAGCACCTATAGTTTGCCTTCCGAAGACAAAACGGGGGTGTCAGAATATGTCATGATTACAAGGTGACTGTAAATGCATGGGTGGATGTGGACCAGTACCCCTTACCAAAGACCCAGGACTTGTTTGCTACTCTAGCCGGGGGGTAAACAGTTCACAGAGTTAGACCTTACACAGGAACTACCAGCAAGTGGAGGTAGATCAAGAGTCAAAGCATTTCCTGACTGTAAACAAGGGTTTCTACCAGATGAATAGACTGCCTTATGGAGTATCAAGCGCTCCAGCTATATTCCAACGTATTATGGACCAGGTCTTACAGGGTTGACCTGGGGTTGGGTGCTTTCTGGATCCCATTCTCATCACAGGGAAATCGGCAGAGGACCACTTCCAGAACGTAGAAGCAGCAGTGTTACAGAGACTGCAAGAGCCTGGGTTAAGAGTAAAACGGGAAGTTTATGGAGAATCTCTCTACTCTCATCAAACCTGTGACAGAGCTCTTCCAGAGAGATAGACCTTGGGTGGGGTCAGAACAATGTCAGCAGGCATTTGAAACAACGAAGACGCAGCTGTCTTCCTCCTCAGTGTTAGTGCACTACGACCCTCACATGCCAGTAATATTGGCTTGTGATGCCTCACCATATGGGGGGGGGTGCTGTCTTCTCACATACAATGCCCCACGGTAGTGAGAGGCCTATTGCATATGCTTCACCCACACTCAAATAGAGAAGACAGAGGTGAAGTATGCCCCAATAGAGAAGACAGAGGTGAAGTATGCCCAAATAGAGAAGACAGATGTGAAGTATGCCCCAATAGAGAAGACAGAGGTGAAGTATGCCCCAATAGAGAAGACAGAGGTGAAGTATTCCCCAATAGAGAAGACAGAGGTGAAGTATGCCCCAATAGAGAAGACAGATGTGAAGTATGCCCCAATAGAGAAGACAGAGGTGAAGTATGCCCCAATAGAGAAGACAGAGGTGAAGTATGCCCCAATAGAGAAGACAGAGGTGAAGTATGCCCCAATAGAGAAGACAGAGGTGAAGTATGCCCCAATAGAGGAGGAGGCCCTAGGGATCATATTTGGGGTAATGAAGTTCCATGACTACCTATATGGTGGTAAGTTTACATTGACAGACCATCAGCCTCTTGTTAAAATACTAGGACCAACAACAGACGACCCAGCTCCAGCAGCAGCCAGACTCCAGAGGAGGGCGTTAATACTAGTAGCATATCAGAATGACATACAATACAAGTCCTCTCAGCAGCAAATCAGTATGACATACAATACAAGCCCTCTCAGCTGCATATCAGAATGACATACAATACAAGTCCTCTCAGCATGCAGATGGGTTATCTAGGCTTCCCATGAGGGGGGGGGGGGGGGGGGGGGGGGGGGGGGGACAGAGCAATCCAAACTATCCAGGGTCATTTGTAGATGTACTTCCCATTTCAGAGCAATCCAAACTATCCAGTGTCATTTGTAGATGTACTTCCCATTTCAGAGCAATCCAAACTATCCAGTGTCATTTTTAGATGTACTTCCCATTTCAGAGCAATCCAAACTATCCAGTGTCATTTGTAGATGTACTTCCCATTTCAGAGCAATCCAAACAATCCAGTGTCATTTTTAGATGTACTTCCCATTTCAGAGCAATCCAAACTATCCAGTGTCATTTGTAGATGTACTTCCCATTTCAGAGCAATCCAAACTATCCAGGGTCATTTGTAGATGTACTTCCCATTGTAGCTAAGGACACAGCCAGGGAAACCACCAAGGACAAGGGTTTGGCTAAAGTGAAGCACTTCCCACTTACAGGGTGACCTAACCACGTTACTGATCCTGAACTAAAGCCTGATTGGGTGAGAAGGGATGAGCTCACTGTAGACAGTGATTGTGTGTTATGGGGTGTGAGAGCGGTGGTGCCGGCTACTCTACAGAGGAACCTACTGAAGGAGCTACATGAAAACCACTGGAGCATGGTTCAAATGGAAGCTCTGGCAAGGAGACACTTTTAGTGGCCCAGGATAGACTCAGACATAGAAGACATGGTAAGGAGATGGCCCAGGTTAGACTCAGACATAGAAGACATGGTAAGGAGATGGCCCAGGTTAGACTCAGACATAGAAGACATGGTAAGGAGATGGCCCAGGTTAGACTCAGACATAGAAGACATGGTAAGGAGATGGCCCAGGTTAGACTCAGACATAGAAGACATGGTAAGGAGATGGCCCAGGTTAGACTCAGACATAGAAGACATGGTAAGGATTTGGCCCAGGTTAGACTCTGACATTGAAGACATGGTAAGGAGATGGCCCAGGTTAGACTCAGACATAGAAGACATGCTAAGGAGATGGCCCAGGTTAGACTCAGATATAGAAGACATGGTAAGGAGATGGCCCAGGTTAGACTCAGACATAGAAGACATGGTAAGGAGATGGCACAGGTTAGACTCAGACATAGAAGACGTGGTAAGGAGATGGCCCAGGTTAGACTCAGACATAGAAGACGTGGTAAGGAGATGGCCCAGGTTAGACTCAGACATAGAAGACGTGGTAAGGAGATGGCCCAGGTTAGACTCAGACATAGAAGACATGGTAAGGAGATGGCCCAGGTTAGACTCAGACATAGAAGACGTGGTAAGGAGATGGCCCAAGTTAGACTCAGACATAGAAGACGTGGTAAGGAGATGGCCCAGGTTAGACTCAGACATAGAAGACATGGTAAGGAGATGGCCCAGGTTAGACTCAGACATAGAAGACATGGTAAGGAGATGGCCCAGGTTAGACTCAGACATAGAAGACATAGTAAGGAGATGGCCCAGGTTAGACTCAGACATAGAAGACATGGTAAGGAGATGACCCAGGTTAGACTCAGACATACAAGGTTATCACTGGTTAAACCCAGCTTTTCAGCTGACATGCAGTCTAAGATACAGGACAAGAGGTTGGGCAAGATTCTTCGTTTTTTACAGTCGGAACAAACAGTGCTTGTCCCAGATTACCGGGGAGGAGAGAGAGAGAGAAATGGAGACCCGGGGTTGTGAAAAGGCTACTTGGTCCTATAACCTACTTAGTGCAGACTGAGGGAAAAACTGTGTAAGAAGCATGTGGATCAAATGATGATGCAACCCAATGAAAGAGAAGACCTGAATGTGTCAGAGTGGAACATCTCTGATTGGGACTTGGACACTACCACTGGGACGGGCACCAATACAGACACACAGATTGTTCCAGGCCGTGAGCCTGAGGGTCCAGAGCATCATGAGAGGCCAAAAAGGGTCAGAAGGCCTCCGGACCGATTGGATCTGTAAACAGGTTGTATATGAGTTGAGAAGTGAAAGACTGTTTTGGAAAACTCATGATGTTAATCGAGGATGTTTTCAGAGGAAGTGAGAATTTCCTGGGAGGAGTTTGGTGTATTGAGAAATGTATTATGTGTTAACGAGTTTAGATTTTAAATGGTTGCAAATAGCCAATGGGATTTGTATGCAGGAGTTTATTTGAATTAACAAATGACATTGGGTTTTCCATTCTTGCATTGAAGTGATTGGATTATGAGATACAAGGGCAGTAAAAAGTTTAATGATGTATTGGTTGGGCTGAAGACGCTGTAGAGAGTGGTCCACTGGAATGTGTTAAGGAGAACATGAAATAAATCTGTTCAGTTCATTATAAGTACGCTTCGGAGTCTTCAGTAAAAGAACCCAGCATCTTAGGATGCAACAATGATCCTTTATCACGTTTAGAAAATAACAGATTGAAAGACAACAAATAGCCTACTTTCAATTAATTAAAAATATGTTAGAGACATGGGACATGGCCTTGTGTTGCTGCACTGTCTAAATATGTTAGAGACATGGGACATGGCCTTGTGTTGCTGCACTGTCTAAATATGTTAGTAACATGGGACATGGCCTTGTGTTGCTGCACTGTCTAAATATGTTAGAGACATGGGACATGGCCTTGTGTTGCTGTACTGTCTAAATATGTTAGAGACATGGGACATGGCCTTGTGTTGCTGCACTGTCTAAATATGTTAGAGACATGGGACATGGCCTTGTGTTGCTGCACTGTCTAAATATGTTAGAGACATGGGACATGGCCTTGTGTTGCTGCACTGTCTAAATATGTTAGAGACATGGGACATGGCCTTGTGTTGCTGCACTGTCTAAATATGTTAGAGACATGGGACATGGCCTTGTGTTGCTGCACTGTCTAAATATGTTAGAGACATGGGACATGGCCTTGTGTTGCTGCACTGTCTAAATATGTTAGAGACATGGGACATGGCCTTGTGTTGCTGCACTGTCTAAATATGTTAGAGACATGGGACATGGCCTTGTGTTGCTGCACTGTCTAACTATGTTTGAGACATGGGACATGGCCTTGTGTTGCTGCACTGTCTAACTATGTTTGAGACATGGGACATGGCCTTGTGTTGCTGCACTGTCTAACTACCTTAACAAACAGTGACACATTATATTATTATTCATATTATTATTGACATTTAACATGGAAAAGAGGTGACCCCTTGACTTTTTCCACATTTTGTTACGTTATGGCCTTATTATAAAATTGATTAAATGAAATAATGTCCTCATCAATCTACACACAATACCCCATAATGACAAAGCGAAAAACAGTTTTATAGAAATGTTTGCAAATGTATAAAAATTCAAAATGAAAAAAAACCTATGTACATAAGTATTCAGACCCTTTGTTATGAGACATGAAATTGAGCCCAGGTGCATCCTGTTTCCATTGATCATCCTTGAGCTGTTTCTACAACTTGATTGGAGTCCACCTGTGGTAAATTCAATTGATTGGACATGATTTGGAAAGGCACACACCTGTCTATATAAGGTCCCACAGTTGACACACCCTTCTCTATTGTCATGGTTGCACTAATTGAACTGTTTGTCTACATAACCTGGTTCAATCATTCATGACATCAGTTGATATACAGAGTGTGAGACTCTCTCTATATATTTATATCTTCCAGTTCATTCTCCGTTAGTCAGCACCTCTACACTAAATAATGTTCTCTGGGGGTGCGCCAGCTCATGCTTTTTATTAGAGACTTTAGTCCCCAGAGGTCTTAACCTGGAAAAGGACTATAGTGTGTTTTAGAGACTTTAGTCCCCAGAGGTCTTGACCTGGAAAATGACTATAGTATGTTTTAGATACTTTAGTCCCCAGAGGTCTTAACCTGGAAAATGACTATAGTATGTTTTAGAGACTTTAGTCCCCAGAGGTCTTAACCTGGAAAAGGACTATAGTATGTTTTAGAGACTTTAGTCCCCAGAGGTCTTAACCTGGAAAAGGACTATAGTATGTTTTAGAGACTTTAGTCCCCAGAGGTCTTAACCTGGAAAAGGACTATAGTATGTTTTAGAGACTTTAGACCCCAGAGGTCTTAACCTGGAAAAGGACTATAGTATGTTTTAGATACTTTAGTCCCCAGAGGTCTTAACCTGGAAAAGGACTATAGTATGTTTTAGAGACTTTAGTCCCCAGAGGTCTTAACCTAGAAAAGGACTATAGTATGTTCTAGAGACTTTAGTCCCCAGAGGTCTTAACCTGGAAAAGGACTATAGTATGTTTAGATACTTTAGTCCCCAGAGGTCTTAACCTGGAAAAGGACTATAGTATGTTTTAGATACTTTAGTCCCCAGAGGTCTTAACCTGGAAAAGGACTATAGTATGTTTTAGATACTTTAGTCCCCAGAGGTCTTAACCTGGAAAAGGACTATAGTATGTTTTAGAGACTTTAGTCCCCAGAAGTCTTAACCTGGAAAAGAACTATAGTATGTTTTAGAGACTTTAGTCCCCAGAGGTCTTAACCTGGAAAAGGACTATAGTATGTTTTAGATACTTTAGTCCCCAGAGGTCTTATCCTGGAAAAGGACTATAGTATGTTTTAGAGACTTTAGTCCCCAGAGGTCTTATCCTGGAAAAGGACTATAGTGTGTTTTAGAGACTTTAGTCCCCAGAGGTCTTAACCTGGAAAAGGACTATAGTATGTTTTAGAGACTTTAGTCCCCAGAGGTCTTAACCTGGAAAAGGACTATAGTATGTTTTAGAGACTTTAGTCCCCAGAGGTCTTAACCTGGAAAAGGACTACAGTATGTTTTAGAGACTTTAGTCCCCAGAGGTCTTAACCTGGAAAAGGACTATAGTATGTTTTAGAGACTTTAGTCCCCAGAGGTCTTAACCTGTAAAAGGACTATAGTATGTTTTAGAGACTTTAGTCCCCAGAGGTCTTAACCTGGAAAAGGACTATAGTATGTTTTAGAGACTTTAGTCCCCAGAGGTCTTAACCTGGAAAAGGACTATAGTATGTTTTAGAGACTTTAGTCCCCAGAGGTCTTAACCTGGAAAAGGACTATAGTATGTTTTAGAGACTTTAGTCCCCAGAGGTCTTAACCTGGAAAAGGACTATAGTATGTTTTAGAGACTTTAGTCCCCAGAGGTCTTAACCGGGAAAAGGACTATAGTATGTTTTAGAGACTTTAGTCCCCAGAGGTCTTAACCTGGAAAAGGACTATAGTATGTTTTAGAGACTTTAGTCCCCAGAGGTCTTAACCTGGAAAAGGACTATAGTATGTTTTTGAGACTTTAGTCCCCAGAGGTCTTAACCTGGAACCACTAAAACAATTTGGGAGACAGGGCAATCATATTTTTTGTGAAGAATCCATTCCCTTGGTAGTCCAGTCCACCCCCCCCCCCCCCCCCCTTCCCAACTTGTTGTTGTTTATTTTCCAATACCTAACATATTGAACATGTGTTATATAGCAATGGTTTTACATCAATGATATCTACTGCAGTTGAAATATGATTGCCCTGTCTCCCAAATTGTTTTAGTGGTTCCAGTTGTGTAATTGACCACTAGGTGGAGACAATGACCACAGTACCGCTCACCCTGAGGACCAACCTGTATAGTCCACCACACCCTCTCTCATTAGCACCACCAGCTGAAGAGAGTTTCTCCCTCACTGTGTTCCCCATGCAGGCCCTGCGCCACGAGGGGGCAAAAGGGGGAAGTGGCATTGTGTCCATGGAGCACTTTAACAATTCCATGTCCAAGGAGGTCTGGGTGCAGTGTTGGGAATGATGGGCCCACCGAGCCTGAACCCCAGGACAGCCATACCACTGTCACCAAGCCTGAACCCCAGGACAGCCATACCACTGTCACCAAGCCTGAACCCCAGGACAGCCATACCACTGTCACCAAGCCTGAACCCCAGGACAGCCATACCACTGTCACCAAGCCTGAACCCCAGGACAGCCATACCACTGTCACCAAGCCTGAACCCCAGGACAGCCATACCACTGTCACCAAGCCTGAACCCCAGGACAGCCATACCACTGTCACCAAGCCTGAACCCCAGGACAGCCATACCACTGTCACCAAGCCTGAACCCCAGGACAGCCATACCACTGTCACCAAGCCTGAACCCCAGGACAGCCATACCACTGTCACCAAGCCTGAACCCCAGGACTAATGGCTGAGGTGGGTGATTGTATATGTGGTTTATTATAATTGTATTTATCTGCAATAGCTAGTTTCCATAATATACTGATATATATTTTAACAGTATTGTGTCTCTAGCTGTATAACCATTCCTGCTGCTATTTGTTCTTGTCTGTGTTCCTTTCAAATAAATAAAACGTTTCAACAGAGTTTCAACTGAAAATCAGAGACCGGGAAATCAAGTCACATGCTGGTGTAAGGACATGGATTGTTCAGCCTGTGGTAAAAAGGTCAACATCGGACAAGTCTCCAGAAACAAAAAGAGAACAGAGAAATCACAAAAACGGGAAACAAGAAACAGACATTCCAACGAAAGACACATAGACATGTTTACACTGTTAAGTAAGAGAACACTGAGGTGAGTGACTCATCAGACGAGGAAGTCAAACTGAAAATCCTGACCTTTTCCTGGCGGGTTGCACGGCTACTATGTCTCCCCCTTGCTAGAGGGACAGCTGGTTAGTATGGAGATTAACACAGGGGCAGCTGTATCTCTTGTGTCAGAAAAAAGACACTGAAACACCTTCCACTTCAACCAGCGCACCTCGTGTTAAAGACTTACACAGGTGAATCTGTCGCTGTGAGAGGCATCACTGATGTCACAGTTCAGGTAAACAGACAAACTGAAAAGCTGCCACTCTATGTTGTGAAAGGAGACTATGCATCACTACTTGGATGTTCATAGTTGGAGAAAATCACACTGGACTGGCCATCAGTGCATACAATGACACATGGAGACACAGACCTACCTGCCATCTTAAAGAAACATGGAGAAGTCTTTAATGGACAGCTGGGTAGTATGAACGACATTACAGGGAAGGTTAGCATTAAGCCAGACAGCAAACCAACGTTTCTGAAAGCACGACCAAAAGTCAAGGCTGACTTGGACGCTTTAGTCAAGAACACAGTATTGGAGCCAGACAGCATGAGTGAACGCATGAGCAACACCCATCTACCAGTCCTTAACACTAGAATCGCCTGGCCTTTCAGCTAGTAGGGATGGGTAACTCCAATCCTCGGGGTGTCACACTGTTCCCCCATCCCTAGCAAACACAGCTGATTAAACTAATCACATTCTAAACTGAAGATCATGATTAGTTAATTATTGGAGTCAGGTGTGTTAGCTGGGCCTGGGGCAAAAGTGTGACACCAATCAGGCCCAGAGGACTGGAGTTTTCCATCCCTGCACTAGAGCAAGGTGTGACACCAATCAGGCCCAGAGGACTGGAGTTGCCCATCCCTGTGCTATAGCAAGGTGTGACACCAATCAGGCCCCGAGGACTGGAGTTGCCCATCCCTGCACTAGAGCAAGGTGTGACACCAATCAGGCCCGGAGGACTGGAGTTGCCCATCCCTGCACTAGAGCAAGGTGTGACACCAATCAGGCCCCGAGGACTGGAGTTGCCCATCCCTGCACTAGAGCAAGGTGTGACACCAATCAGGCCCAGAGGACTGGAGTTGGCCATCCCTGCACTATAGCAAGGTGTGACACCAATCAGGCCCCGAGGACTGGAGTTGCCCATCCCTGCACTAGAGCAAGGTGTGACACCAATCAGGCCCCGAGGACTGGAGTTGCCCATCCCTGCACTAGAGCAAGGTGTGACACCAATCAGGCCCCGAGGACTGGAGTTGCCCATCCCTGCACTAGAGCAAGGTGTGACAACATGGTTGATAAATAAATCCTTGATACATAGTGCATAAACTATTGTAAAGGATTAATTGCATGAAGAAATATTAGTGGAAATATATATTTTTTGTAACTTTAAAAAAAGTTAATTCTACAAAGTAAAATAAAAAAAGGCCTATAGCCTATTTCTGTTTCCCTTACAATAAAAACATTACAGTGTAATCCATATGATCAACTTTATTTGTAGATTCAATTAGTAACAGAGTTTTAGTACTTAATAAAGTCAATTTACAGTTTATTTTGACAAAGTAGAATGAAAAATAATAATAATAAAAATAATAATCATAATAATAATAATATAACCAGCCAGGTGCTCAGGTGAAATGATTTGCTGTATTTCTAAACAAAAGCATCAGTGCATTAACAATTATAAAGGATTAATGCCATGAATAAATATTTGTGTTAATATATTAATGACAAGATGTAAAAACAATAATGTGTTGATTGTATCAGACACTGTACCGAGCCTTTACACATGAACCAATCACGTCTTCTCTTTATGCTTCAGGTCCACAGTCAGCACACAGCTTCGGGGCTTTGTGTGAGCAAGCCCCACAAACAAATCGGTTGCCCTGCACACAGTTTTTATGGGACTTTTTCCGTCCGCTCTTACTTACTTGACATTGTGTCTCCTTTTTCCACAGTGGGAGCTGTGGTTCTTGGGGAAGATGGAGAGCAGGACCTGCTGTCTTGACATTGTGTATTTTTCCCCAGTGGGAGCTGTGGTTTTTGGGGAAGAGGGAGAGCAGGACCTGCTGTCTTGACATTGTGTATTTTTCCCCAGTGGGAGCTGTGGTTTTTGGGGAAGAGGGAGAGCAGGACCTGCTGTCTTGACATTGTGTATTTTTCCCCAGTGGGAGCTGTGGTTTTTGGGGAAGAGGGAGAGCAGGACCTGCTGTCTTGACATTGTGTCTCCTTTTTCCCCAGTGGGAGCTGTGGTGCTTGGGGAAGAGGGAGAGCAGGACCTGCTGTCTTGACATTGTGTATTTTTCCCCAGTGGGAGCTGTGGTTTTTGGGGAAGAGGGAGAGCAGGACCTGCTGTCTTGACATTGTGTCTCCTTTTTCCCCAGTGGGAGCTGTGGTTTTTGGGGAAGAGGGAGAGCAGGACCTGCTGACTTGACATTGTGTCTTTTTCCCCAGTGGGAGCTGTGGTGCTTGGGGAAGAGGGAGAACAGGACCTGCTGTCTTGGCATTGTGTCTTTTTCCCCAGTGGGAGCTGTGGTGCTTGGGGAAGAGGGAGAACAGGACCTGCTGTCTTGGCATTGTGTCTTTTTCCCCAGTGGGAGCTGTGGTGCTTGGGGAAGAGGGAGAACAGGACCTGCTGTCTTGACATTGTGTATTTTTCCCCAGTGGGAGCTGTGGTACTTGGGGAAGAGGGAGAACAGGACCTGCTGTCTTGACATTGTGTATTTTTCCACAGTGGGAGCTGTGGTTTTGGGGGAAGAGGGAGAGCAGGACCTGCTGTCTTGACATTGTGTCTCCTTTTTCCCCAGTGGGAGCTGTGGTGCTTGGGGAAGAGGGAGAGCAGGTCCTGCTGTCTTGACATTGTGTATTTTTCCCCAGTGGGAGCTGTGGTTTTTGGGGAAGAGGGAGAGCAGGACCTGCTATCTTGACATTGTGTATTTTTCCCCAGTGGGAGCTGTGGTTTTTGGGGAAGAGGGAGAGCAGGACCTGCTGTCTTGACATTGTGTATTTTTCCCCAGTGGGAGCTGTGGTTTTTGGGGAAGAGGGAGAGCAGGACCTGCTGTCTTGACATTGTGTCTCCTTTTTCCCCAGTGGGAGCTGTGGTGCTTGGGGAAGAGGGAGAGCAGGACCTGCTGTCTTGACATTGTGTCTCCTTTTTCCCCAGTGGGAGCTGTGGTGCTTGGGGAAGAGGGAGAACAGGACCTGCTGTCTTGACATTGTGTCTTTTTCCCCAGTGGGAGCTGTGGTGCTTGGGGAAGAGGGAGAGCAGGACCTGCTGTCTTGACATTGTGTCTTTTTTTTTGGGCTCCACGTGTCTCAAAACCACAGTCTCAGACAGTCTCTCACCCGCTGATCTGGTTTCATCTTTCCCCAGATATGGAAAGACACTGAGCAAGTTGGTTTCGACATCGGCGGCTAACCAAAACAGAAGTCACATGCACCATTATCAGTTTCTATCTGGTTTCTATTGGCCATTCATCCATTGACGACAGAATATTATGTTACTCGTTGTTGCTTAGTTGCCAGAGCAATGCTGGCACTAGAGTGGTCGTGTGCTAAATGAATGAACAGCAGGGATGTTGGTGAAAAAATTATATTTGGAAATAGAGCTGCACCTCTTGAATTTGGAGAGTTACTGTATTTGATAAAGGTAAGTGTCATAGAAACTGCAGAATATGCTCTTTCAGATACAGCACTATATAGAAATCACAATGTTTTACCTGCATGTGACTCTGAAGGAGGATTTGATAAAGAGATGCTCCTTTCCCTGCATCTGTCAATTACAAGATGCGCCCATCTCTTCATGTACAATTTGACAACTGATAATATTGTCACTCATCAGACTATTGTCAATGTAATCTGGTCTATAGGCTAACTCTTATCATGTGTGAAATGAGTTGAGTTATAGTTCAGGTGTAGTTTTGATGGGCCGGCTGTGAGGCTGACTGGCATCAGTTTGTTTCCTGCTCATCAACTTTGATAGATTCAAGGATATTATTCTAAAGGCCTTCTGCAACTCATAGCATGTTTTCATTTCCCACAATACATTTAATTAGTAATAGAGTTATAGTAAATAAAACAGTCCTGTAACAGTTTATTTTTACAAAGTAAAACATAAAAGAGAAATGTATCAACCCACAAGGCGTGTAGTAAAATGATTTGCTGCTGATAAACAGGCATAACACAAACTCATCATTACACTATTGTTCTAAATGAATTCAACATCTGCACCCTCCTTATCATTCAGTTAAGCCTAATTTAAATTCAATTGTGAAGTAAGGTGCACAATTATCGCCCATTCTTCCATTTGTCATTTATTCAGTGAGGAAAGAGAGACTCATTAGTGGCACATTGTCTTGGCAGATTAAGTTGGGAATAGGTGTGAAAACAACGGGTAACAAGGTATAGAATACTTTTCTGTTTGTGATGTAAAGATTCTGACAAATGAGCAGTGTAAAATACAAACATTTAGGAAAAGTCAGGGAACAGGACATAGGTTTATTTGGGGTCTGATTCTAGTGTTAAAAGGCAATTCCACCACTTTTCAACCTCATATTCATCCTCTCCAGCACCACAACAGTGTCTATATTTGTGAAAACAGCACGTTTCTATGATCTGTAGTTAAAAAGACAAGAAGAAAAGTCTTTACAAAATGTGACATAAAAGTAAAACCTGTGATTTCCACCTGCAGTGAGTTTCTAGTTTCCAGTCCAATGGAGGGGATTTTATTGCTCCCCACACCACTGCAAATCTAATTGGGTTTGAAAATCACTGGTTTTAAAGGTCTTCGAGGATAACTTTTTAACTTAATATTTTTAGAAATGCACAATTTTCACATATGATCTTATATTATTTTTACGGCTGCAATGGACCTTTAAAGGTCGTTTTTTAAATTCATTGTAAAGACTGGAATGGAATAAATGGAACGGTATTGTCACGCTCTGGCTCCGGGACTTTGTATTTTGAGCCAGGGTGTGTTCGTTTTGGTTGTGTTTTGTTTTGGTTGGGTGGTCATTGGTTTTGTGTTTCCCTATTTGGTCAATGACTCCCAATCGGAGATAACGAGCCGACAGCTGACACTCGTTACCTCCGATTGGGAGTCATATGAACAACCAAATCCAACCTAGAAATAGACACATAGAATGCACACACCCTGGCTCAACATAATGAGTCCCAGAGCCAGGGTGTGACAGTACCCCCCCCTAAAGGCGCGGACTGCGACCGCGCCTCAATAAGGCTAAACAAGGGAGGGCTGGGTGGGCATACCTCTTCGGCGGTGGTTCTGGCTCTGGTCGTGGTCCCCACCCCACCAAAGTCACTACCCGCTTTCGTAGCCTCCTCCAACTGACCCCCACCGGATTAAGGGGCAGCACCGGACTAAGAGGCAGCACCGGACTAAGGGGCAGCACCGGACTAAGGGGCAGCACCGGACTAAGGGACAGCACCGGACTGAATGGCAGATCCTGGCTGGCTGGCTCTGGCTGATCCTGTCTGGCGGAAAGCTCTGGCTGATCCTGTCTGGCGGAAGGCTCTGGCTGATCCTGTCTGGCGGAAGGCTCTGGCTGCTCCTGTCTGGCGGAAGGCTCTAGCGGCTCCTGTCTGGCGGAAGGCTTTAGCGGCTCCGGTCTGGCGGACGGCTCTGAAGGCTCATGGCAGACGGGCGGCTTTGCAGGCTCAGTACAGACGGGCAGTTCATGCAGCGCTTGGCAGACGGACAGTTCAGACGGCGTTGGGCAGACAGGCAGTTCAGGCGCCGTTGGGCAGACGGGCAGTTCAAGCGCCGTTGGGCAGACGGGCAGTTCAGGCGCCGTTGGGCAGACGGCAGACTCTGGCCGGCCGAGACGCACTATAGGCCTGGTGCGTGGTGCCGGAACTGGTGGTCCCGGGCTGAGGACACGCATCTCAGGGCTAGTGCGGGGAGAAGGAACAGGCCGGACCGGGCTGGCGACGCGCACCGTAGGTTTGGTGCGAGTGGCAGGAACAGGCCGGGTCGGGCTGGCGACGCGCACCGTAGACTTGGTGCGGGTGGCAGGAACAGGCCGGACCGGGCTGGCGACGCGCACCGTAGGTTTGGTGCGAGTGGCAGGAACAGGCCGGGTCGGGCTGGCGACGCGCACCGTAGACTTGGTGCGGGTGGCAGGAACAGGCCGGACCGGGCTGGCGACGCGCACCGTAGGTTTGGTGCGAGTGGCAGGAAAAGGCCGGGTCGGGCTGGCGACGCGCACCGTAGACTTGGTGCGGGTGGCAGGAACAGGCCGGACCGGGCTGGCGACGCGCACCGTAGGTTTGGTGCGAGTGGCAGGAACAGGCCGGGTAGGGCTGGCGACGCACACCGTAGGTTTAGTGCGTGAAGCAGGAACAGGCCGGGCTGGGCTGGCGACGCACACCGTAGGTTCTGTGCGTGGAGCAGGAACAGGCCGGGCTGGGCTGGCGACGCACACCGTAGGTTCTGTGCGTGGAGCAGGAACAGGCCGGGCTGGGCTGGCGACGCACACCGTAGGTTCTGTGCGTGGAGCAGGAACAGGCCGGGCTGGGCTGGCCACGTACACCGTAGGCTTAGTACGTGGAGCAGGAACCGGCCGGGCTGGACTGGCGACGCACACCGTGGGCTTGGTGCGTGGAGTAGGAACAGGCCGGTCCGTACTGGGAACACACACCACTGGCCTTAACCGGGGATCAGGAACGGGCCGGACCGGACTGGTAACACACCTCAGTCTCTCACGCCGTGCCTCAACTGCTTCCCTCCCTCTACTCGCCAATGGCTCCCGTAATCCGGTAGCCTTCTCTCCACGTCTCCCTGTGGCAGCCTCCCAAGCCATGTGCCCCCCCCAAAAAACTTTTTGGGGTTGCCTCTCGTCCTTCCAACGATGACCCTGCTGACGCCGTTGCTCCTCTCTCGCCAGGGCCTTGATCTTCCCCCAAGGTCCCTTGCCCCCGAGCATGTCCTCCCAGGACCACGATTTGCCCACCTGGGCCATCGCCAGCCTCTCGATCTCCTTACCAGGCGCCTCCTCCCATGTCCAGTCTCTTTGCTCCTGGACACGCTGCTTGGTCCTTTTGTGGTGGGTTTTTCTGTCACGATCGTCTAAGGAAGCGGACCAAGGCGCAGCGTTTGTAGCGTACATGTTGACTTTATTTAAATAAAAGCAACCACGAAAACAACAAACAAATGACGATAGTGAAGTCCACAGTTACAATGACTGAACACGGAACAAAAACCCACAACACCCAAAGGAAAACATACAGATAAATATGGCTCCCAATCAGAGATAACGAGCCGACAGCTGACACTCGTTACCTCCGATTGGGAGTCATATGAACAACCAAATCCAACCTAGAAATAGACACATAGAATGCACACACCCTGGCTCAACATAATGAGTCCCAGAGCCAGGGTGTGACAGGTATCAAACACGTAATTTATTTATTCAATTTTAGCCATAAAAATGAACCCTTCCTCCTATAGCCCTTCCCACCAGCCTCCTCTGGGAAATGTCTCTGTTCTGGTAAAAGAGAAGTAGATAGTATCACATCTTGTTTCTGTTGTATCTACATGTTTCTACATTAAACCACAGGTCCTGTTCTTGAGACTGGTGGGGAAGAGTGGGGTGGAAAGGCTTTTGCAACACTACTTTAGTTAGTACACCCTTGTGACTAATTTAACTTCCTGTTTGAGATACTTGGGAGAAATTCAATGTTATATTTCTACCTTCCCAATACCTTCCCCCCATGTCTCATATTCACTGTTATCTTTAAACCTTCCCAATACCTTCCCCATATCTCATGTTCACTGTTATCTTTAAACCTTCCCAATACCTTCCCCTCATGTTTCATATTCACTGTTATCTTTCTACCTTACCAATACTTTCCCCTCATGTTTCATATTCACTGTTATCTTTCTACCTTACCAATACCTTCCCCTCATGTTTCATATTCACTGTTATCTTTAAACCTTCCCAATACCTTCCCCATATCTCATGTTCACTGTTATCTTTAAACCTTCCCAATACCTTCCCCTCATGTTTCATATTCACTGTTATCCTTCTACCTTACCAATACCTTCCCCCATGTCTCATATTCACTGTTATCTTTCTACCTTACCAATACCTTCCCCTCATGTTTCATATTCACTGTTATCTTTCTACCTTCCCAATACCTTCCCCAATGTCTCATATTCACTGTTATCTTTCTACCTTACCAAAACCTTCCCCAATGTCTCATATTCACTGTTATCTTTCAACCTTCCCAATACCTTCCCCCATGTCTCATATTCACTGTTACCTTTCTACCTTCCCAATACCTTCCCCCATGTCTCATATTCACTGTTATCTTTCTACCTTCCCAATACCTTCCCCTCATGTTTCATATTCACTGTTATCTTTCAGCCTTCCCAATACCTTCCCCCATGTCTCATATTCACTGTTACCTTTCTACCTCCCCAATACCTTCCCCCATGTCTCATATTCACTGTTATCTTTCCACCTCCCCAATACCTTCCCCATGTCTCATATTCACTGTTATCTTTCAACTTTCCCAATACCTTCCCCTTGTCTCATATTCACTGTTATGTTTAGACCTTCCCAATACCTTCCCCATGTCTCATATTCACTGTTATCTTTCTACCTTCCCAATACCTTCCCACATGTCTCATATTCGCTGTTATCTTTCTACCTTCCCAATACCTTCCCCCATGTCTCATATTCACTGTTACCTTTCAACCTTACCAATACCTTCCCCCATGTCTCATATTCACTGTTATCTTTCTACCTTCCCAATACCTTCCCCCATGTCTCATATACACTGTTATCTTTCAACCTTCCCAATACCTTCCCCCATGTCTCATATTCACTGTTACCTTTCAACCTTACCAATACCTTCCCCCATGTCTCATATTCACTGTTATCTTTCTACCTTCCCAATACCTTCCCCCATGTCTCATATACACTGTTATCTTTCTACCTTCCCAATACCTTCCCCCATGTCTCATATACACTGTTATCTTTCAACCTTCCCAATACCTTCCCCCATGTCTCATATTCACTGTTATCTTTCTACCTTCCCAATACCTTCCCACATGTCTCATATTCGCTGTTATCTTTCTACCTTCCCAATACCTTCCCCCATGTCTCATATTCACTGTTACCTTTCAACCTTACCAATACCTTCCCCCATGTCTCATATTCACTGTTATCTTTCAACCTTCCCAATACCTTCCCCCATGTCTCATATTCACTGTTACCTTTCAACCTTACCAATACCTTCCCCCATGTCTCATATTCACTTTTATCTATAAACCTTCCCAATACCTTCCCCCATGTCTCATATTCACTGTTATCTTTCTACCTTCCCAATACCTTCCCACATGTCTCATATTCGCTGTTATCTTTCTACCTTCCCAATACCTTCCCCCATGTCTCATATTCACTGTTACCTTTCAACCTTACCAATACCTTCCCCCATGTCTCATATTCACTGTTATCTTTCAACCTTCCCAATACCTTCCCCCATGTCTCATATTCACTGTCACCTTTCAACCTTACCAATACCTTCCCCCATGTCTCATATTCACTGTTATCTTTCTACCTTCCCAATACCTTCCCCCATGTCTCATATACACTGTTATCTTTCAACCTTCCCAATACCTTCCCCCATGTCTCATATTCACTTTTATCTATAAACCTTCCCAATACCTTCCCCCATGTCTCATATTCACTGTTATCTTTCTACCTTCCCAATACCTTCCCACATGTCTCATATTCGCTGTTATCTTTCTACCTTCCCAATACCTTCCCCCATGTCTCATATTCACTGTTACCTTTCAACCTTACCAATACCTTCCCCCATGTCTCATATTCACTGTTATCTTTCTACCTTCCCAATACCTTCCCCCATGTCTCATATTCGCTGTTATCTTTCTACCTTCCCAATACCTTCCCCCATGTCTCATATACACTGTTATCTTTCAACCTTCCCAATATCTTCCCCATGTCTCATATTCACTGTTATCCAATCACATAGGTTTAGAGCAGCTGACAGATGCAACATCATTGCTAATAATCCAAACTGCCTTGGTTTAGATAAAGACAAGCTCTGTACAGAAGTAGGATCTTAATTTAATCAGCCTGTTGCAGGAGAACTAAACATTGTTGTGTAATGGAGGGTTAAAAAGTCTTCGGAAGTTTGTAATTTCCACTTTTCCCCCTTTCCCTTTTGAAAAATGTAAATTTATTATAATCCACATAATAATTCAAATGTCGTGTTGCTTCTGGATTATAACAGATTTAAAGACAATAAATAGCCTACTTTTAATGAATACAAATACGTGTGAGACATGGCCTTGTGTTGCTGCACTGTCTATAACTACCTTAACAAACAATTACTTATTATTATTATTGACAGTTAACATGGAGAAGAGATGTCACAACCAGATGTTCATCTGATTGCATTAAATAGCCTGACTGTTTCGATATGTCTGTTAGTAAATGTTTTATTTCTAAGAGATCATGAGTAAAAGAGAACAATGGACATTATAGAATGAGTTGTCACTGTGTTCACCACAACCAACATGATGCATCTCTGTTTAGGGGTCACTGGTCTAAAATGAGTCTCTCTGGGGAGAGAGAGGAGGGGGTCCCTGCCTCTAAAATGAGTCTCTCTGGGGAGAGAGAGGAGGGGGTCCCTGCCTCTAAAATGAGTCTCTCTGGGGAGAGAGAGGAGGGGGGCCCTGCCTCTAAAATACATCTCTCTGGGGAACATGACACCAAAGCTAAGAGGTGAGATGACAATTTTATGAAGAATTTATTACATTTATTTACAAAATAAATAGCTATCTTAAGATGAATGTACTTACTGTAAATCGCTCTGGATTAGAGTATCTGCTAAATCAGGAGTTCTCAATCCGGGGTCAGCGGAGGTACTGCATGGGTTCTGCAGCACCCTAATGTAAGACATTTGATAGAATTTTCACGACACGACCACTTTGCCTACTCTTCATTATTGCCTAATATAATGGAATGCATATTTTATTAACCAATTCTGATGGTTGTTACAAGCGGAATTTTTACAATATTACCGTTATACCAACACACTCTTCACACCCGTTTAACAACTCTAAATAGCTTTGACATAGTAGGCATCAAGTCCCTTGCCAATAATGTTGCCTACAACGTTGCATACAATGTTCATTTTCATCTAACACATATTTCGCCCTAGATGCCTTCAATTGCCCAATTTATAGCCATGGCTAATTTAGGAATATTTTTTAACAATGTGATATTACGCTCCAATAACTTGAAATAACATGATGTAGGTAATTAAATAATCAAAAGAAAAACGTGTTTATTATACACTTAGAAAAGAAGGTTCCTTATAGAACCAAAAAGGCTTCTATCACTTCCTTAATATATGGAACCGCTAAAAGTTAGATATATTTTTGGGTTCAGTGAAGAAGAACCTCTAGAGTTCTGATCAACGAAAGGTGAATGTTTTGAGGATGTGAACACAGCAGCCCTCCAGTGGTCAGATCAAGCCTGCCCATTTTTTCCAGCGCCCGGCACGGGATTTGAACCAGTCACCTTTCTGCCATAGATCCAACTCCTGCCACAGCTCCAACTCATTTGCCGCTGGGCGAAAACCTGAGTTAATCTTAAGAAATAAGCATGAGTTGATCTGCCAAAATGAAGACAACATGGTATCACTTATACATAATTATTATACAGAAATCATTGCCAAAAGCACAAGACATACTGTTGCATGTAGGTCTATATTATTTATGGATTGATCATATAGAAATATAGAAACATTATTTAAACTACTCCAAAGCAATTACATGTGGCACAGGAACCACTGACTTGCTGCATTATTCTATAGTATTATCAAGACACCTGCTGTTAATTCTTAACTGGTTAGGACAGCTCATGAGGTGTCCTAAATATCTGCCGACTAGGTGGGACTAGAGGCTTCATGCATAGCTTTAATTTATACCCAGAAGAGTAGAAGTCTTTATTCTCAGCACTTATATGACCAATTTTCTACTCTGAGACACTTTGTGGATATGGGCCCAGATCTCAAAATATTGTTATAAAAAAAACGTAGAATGTCTGTTTGACATAATTTTTAAAAGGCATATTACTAATGTAAGCCACTGTAAAGACTGGGTTTAGTTTATTGTGTTGCACTGCTCATGTCCTCGTTCTGGAACTGTCCGCGTCCATTTACGGTTTGGCGCCAAGCAAGGTGAGGTGATCTTGGGGAATAACGACGGAGTTCGATACAGTGTTGAGACGCCAAAGTTTATTGTTTAATTTGCTTTTTGCTTAATGGTCAGTGACAGTATGAGTGTAGCCAGATCCTTTTCACTCGCTATCCTTGTTTCATTTTGTGCTTCACCGGATTTGTCATCATCCTCGAGACAGGGCCAGACGAACGACCTGCTAGTTAGCCAAGCTAGTCGGTACAGCTAGCTAAGCTAGCTACTCTACCAGCAGCATCCTAGTTATCCTAGCTACCACTACATCAACTTTTGAAAATTATTTTTGGGGCCATTTTTTTCAATGATTTTTCCTGATAAAAACTAGATCATTGCATCCGCCATGGAGCCCAGTTACATAATATTACCTTCTGTCCCTGGTTATGAAGTAATCACGAAACAACAGGCCTTATTTTAGGTCATTTTTCACCCTACCAGCTCCTATTAGTGCTATTGAGCTCCGTGACACCGACTCGCATTCAGAACTTTCTATTCCCAGCCCAAAGCCCATCAAACATTAAACATTTTCTGGTCATGGTTTACCATATTTGTTTTAAGAAAAAAGTGTACAATCTAAACAAAATGCATGTCCCTGTCCTCTTTTTCAAGATGTGGCCGATTTAAACTGCCAGAATATTATTTATTAAGAAATAACAATTTTTCTTTGATGATTTGTTGTTTCTAAATGGCTGCTGGGTAATTTGATATGCATAGAAATCTTTGTTCGTAGGCATCAAATTGAGCGAATGCTGTGCAGGTTCACTGAGTTGCAAACCAAATGGGTATAATGGGGTGATTGTTGTCTAATTGGGTGGTCTAGGTAATTGATTTGTAGATCTGACACAGTTGCTACCTCAGATTATGAGCCTAGCAGGTGTCGTGAATGAGGTATGTAGTACCCACATACGGCCACAGGGAGGAGCAAGACAGATATAGCCCCTTCTGTTTTTTTTGCCTTAAAATCAATCAATCAATCAAATGTATTTTTAAAGCCCTTTTTACCTCAGCATAAACTCTAACCATATGTATAAACGATTTTAGCCTTAACCCTTAATCCTAATTCTATTTTATCCTTAACACTAACCCCTAACCCTAGGTATAACCTATTTTAGCCATAACCCTAATTCTAGGGTAGGGTAGCCTAGAACACTTTTAGAAACTATTTTAGTAATAATATTATCTTAGTAAATACAATTATAGTGCGAAATAGCATTTTGAATATTTTGTTAATAAAAAGCTGTCAAGCGTTTTGCTGTTTTATTTTGTTATTAGTTATTTTATGATATGTATTATTGCAAGGCAGAACACTTGATAAATAATCCACATTAGTTTTATTTTTCAAAAGTTGTTTGAACTGGGTGACCTAGTAACCTCTATGTGAAAGTCCAGAAATTGGCGTGGGATAGGTGGGGCAGGTTTGAGACTGATCTAAGGAATTAACAAGAAAAATACACTTTATTTCTCAGCTGCCTCACCAATGTCTGTACGTGAATTAATAACTTTTATTAGCTAAATATTTCCAATAGATGGCAGCATATGACCACGAAGCATCAGTTATAGGCTACAAGCAGCAATATGATTGACATGAAATAGCATGCAACCAAAGACTATATGTCCCATGATTTTCTAAAATGGTCACTCATTACTTTAGTTTCCTATATATCTCGTATTAGGCCTGTGTTGCTTTTGGAAGAGCAATTAAACAGTGACTATAGCAGGTGTTGAACCCTGGGTAAATAATCACTAGTCAGATGCTCCAACCTCAACCCTAGTATACATGCATTAAAAAATATTGGGAGTAAATAACCTCGGAATAGAAAAGACAAGAGTGCGTCTTCCAGCCCGCCAATAAATTACATCATGCAACCCTCGCGGTTAGCAAATGTACCTCAACATGCCCCTCGCTTGTGCTAGAAGGCAGAGTGCTCACTGCTGGTTGATGAATCTGACAATGAATGTACCAGGAAAATACAATTTTCTCGACCAGAGTTAACTAATTTAATGTTCAGGCTTATTGATAATCGTTATAGTAATCAAGGTTAATTTCAAAATAGGTAATAATAAACATGAATCATCATTATATTACTTCACAGTAATCTGTTAAATGCTTTTTCAGTCGTTCCTCTTGCGTTAGCAGTGTGGAAAGGGACAGTAAAAAGCGTGTGCAGGAGTTTTCCCGTGAGGGGGAGTGGTGGTGTATCCAGGGAGAAAACTAAACTAACCTTCTGAAATGTCATTCATGGTCTTATGCTGCCATCTATTGGAATTATTTAGTAACTGCAGTACTACTGAATCAAGTATATCCTTACTAAAGTAGTAATTACTCAGAATTACAAAATATGACATTTTCTAGTTCATTGTACTACTTAAAACCATAAAATAACCAATTATAGCATAACAAACAATGAAACTGACATAAACCAAAAAGACCATACATTTAGTTAATTATTAATAAATTAAAAACGATTTAATTAGATGGGTGACATTATCTGCCAAAGTAATACCACTGTAGATAAAGAAGAGCTCTCCAGTAGGTGTACCAAAACTTTCAAAGGCCATTTTCTCAAAGAGAGGTTACAAGTTTATCATCTTTTAAAGCAGAATTACTTTCCCATTGTTCCTCAACTGTAGTGTATGATATACCTTTTTCTAGCTGAGTCTCTACTTTTATCCAATGTAAAAAACACAATTTCAAATTTTGCTACAGAAGATTGAATCGAGCAGGTCGGCAACATTTGACTGTGTAAAACCTAGCAGTACTACATATTTCTCTGAGAGTGAGGCAGATATATTATTACTGTGTAAAACCTAGCAGTACTACTTATTTCTCTGAGAGTGAGGCAGATATATAGCATTTTGCAAAAAAACATGATTATTTGTCTCTCTGAAATGCAACCATCAAGTGATAGATTTCAAAACAAACACATGTCTGTCATTGAACAACCCCATACCATGATTAGATAGTGAAAAAACACAACCATTTATTTAGAAGCTAACATTTCTGAAAATTGTTATATAGCGTTTTGGAATGAAACTCTTCTTATGTTTCCCAATCTGAGCTCAGAGTAGATGAGAGATGTAATGTTTGTCTCTGTTGTGTTGAAGTCCAATCAAGCAGGAGAGACCAGCCTCCCCTGTACCCAGCTGTGTGTCCATGAAGAGTGACCAGTCTATGGGTCTTCCTATATTCTTCAAGTCTATGATGGGTCTTCCTATATTCTTTAGAGAGGGAGACTTTTCTACTGAACAAAGGTAAGAAGAACTCATGGGTCATGGTCAGTGAGTTAAACAACACTGTCTCTAGTCATTTCTCCTGTCCCATTTTCCAATTAATTTTTGTTGTTTTCATAATCCATAGGCTAATCCTTTTTTCCATTTTCATAGTCCTAAAACAATATTAAACCAACACTACATTCCCTCCCTGTGTGTCTGTTTGTGTGTGTGTGTGTGTGTGTGTGTGTGTGTGTGTGTGTGTGTGTGTCTGTGTGTGTGTGTGTGTGTGTGTGTGTGTGCACTCCCTGGATGAGGAAATGTAATCTCATGTTTTGTCCACAGAAACCAACAGGAGAGATCAGAGTCAGAGATTCTCAGTGGTCAGTCTTCCCAGAGTCATCAAACAGACCTGGCCTCCATATTCAGTGTATGTGGTCCTGTTATGTACATTTGTTTTTGTTTACCTCAAGTACAGTTGATCTGTCAGTCATTCATTCATGTGTTAATGAGAAAGCATTCATTCTCTTGCTTCAGTTGCTTGAAGAGAATATTATGACATTTGTGAAGAACGAGCTGAAGATGTTCAAGAGGATTCTTAGTCCGGAACTCCCAGAAGGCTTTGAGAGTCAGAAGCAGGATAAGGAAGTGGTGGATGCTGAAGATGAGAAGCAGGAGAGCAGTGCCAGAGAGGGGGCTCTGAAGATCACACTGCACGTCCTGAGGAAAATGAACCAGAAGGAGCTTGTTGACACACTGGAGAAAAGTAAGAGCTGTCTGCCTCATGTTGAATGCTGTTTTAGAACATTTAAAAGCTGTAGCTAAAGTACAGCTAAAGTAGCTGTGTAACTAAATGATATTGTAGCAGCCTTAACACAACACCTAGTGACCTCATCAAGTAGCAGCAGAATGTGTTGTGTTGATTAATTTAGACAGAGAGAAGAGGAGAGAGAGACAGAGAGAGAGATAGACAACATTATTGATACCATCAGTAAAACTGAATAATAATAAGAGAATCAGTCAATCTAGTGTGGAATGCAAACATTTACACATTTATACAGACAGTTAAGAGAATACATGATTACATTATTATCTTTATAACACAGACTTACAATACTGTAGGCATTAAATCAGACGTAATATTAATATCCTCTGTGTTATTTCATTATTCAGAAGAGCATGCTGTGATTTGCCAACGTGAACTCAAATCTAATCTAAAGAAGAAGTTTCAACGTGTATTTGAGGGGTTCGCTAAACAAGGAAACCCAACACTTCTCAATAAGATCTACACAGAGCTCTACATCACAGAGGGCGAAACTGGAGAGGTCAATAATGAACATGAGCTGAGACAGATTGAGACAACAACCAGGAAACAAGCAAGACCAGAGACTGCAATCAAATGTAACGACATCTTCAAACCCTTAACTGGACAAGACAAACTTATCAGAACTGTGCTGACAAAGGGAGTCGCTGGCATTGGAAAAACAGTAACTGTGCAGAAGTTCATTCTGGACTGGGCTGAAGGAAAAGCAAATCAGGATGTCCAATTTGTATTTTCATTCGCTTTTCGGGAGCTGAATTTGATGAAAGAGGAAAAACACACTTTGATTGAACTTCTCAATCACTTCTCAATGGAAACCAAAAAATCAAGAATCTCCAACTACGACAAGTACAAAGTTCTGTTCATCTTTGATGGTCTGGATGAGTGCCGACTGCCCCTAGACTTCCAGAAGAACAAGATCTGTTGT
Source organism: Coregonus lavaretus (assembly GCF_964263955.1). Lineage (NCBI taxonomy): Eukaryota > Metazoa > Chordata > Actinopteri > Salmoniformes > Salmonidae > Coregonus > Coregonus lavaretus. Next base: position 105,332 of record NW_028162782.1, read on the forward strand.
GACGTCACAAATTCAACCTCAGTGGATGTTCTGCTGACAAATCTCATCAAGGGAAATCTGCTTCCCTCTGCTCTCCTCTGGATAACTACCCGACCTGCAGCAGCCGATAAGATCCCTTCAGGGTGTGTTGACCAGGTGACAGAGGTACGAGGGTTCAATGACCCACAGAAGGAGGAGTACTTCAGGAAGAGATTCAGTGATGAGGACCTGGCCAACAGAATCATCTCACACATAAAGACATCAAGGAGCCTCCACATCATGTGCCACATTCCAGTCTTCTGTTGGATTTCTGCAACAGTCCTTGAACACATGTTGAAATATAAGAGAGAAGAGATGCCCAAGACTCTGACTGAGATGTATTCACACCTTGTGGAGTTTCATACCAAACAGAAGAATGAAAAGTATCTTGGGAATGAAGAGACAGGTCCACACTGGAATAAAGAGAGCATTCTGTCACTGGGAAAACTGGCTTTTCAACAGCTTGTGAATGGCAATCTGATTTTCTATGAAGAAGACCTGAAAGAGGCTGGCATTGATATCAATGAAGCCTCCGTGTACTCAGGATTTTGCACACAGCTCTTTAAAGAAGAATGTGGGCGGTACCAGGACAAGGTGTACTGCTTCGTGCATCTGAGCATTCAGGAGTTTCTGGCTGCTGTATATGTGTTCCTCTCATTCATCAACAACAATGAGAATCTAATGTATGAACCTCAATCAACATCCAGCAACTTTTCTGTGAGGATCAGACAGAAGCGTAAAGTTACCTTCTACAAGAGTGCTGTGGATAAAGCCTTACAAAGTGAGACAGGAAACCTGGACCTTTTCCTCCGCTTCCTTCTGGGCCTCTCACTGGAGTCCAATCAGAAGCACTTACGAGGTCTACTGACAAAGACAAGAAGCAGCTCACAGAGCCATGAAGAAACAGTCAAGTACATCAAGGAGAAGATCAGGAAGAATCCCTCCCCAGAGAGGTGCATCAATCTGTTCCACTGTCTGAATGAACTGAATGACCATTCTCTAGTGGAGGAGATCCAAAGCTACCTGAGATCAGGAAGTCTCTCAAAAGAAGAACTCTCACCTGCACAGTGGTCAGCTCTGGTCTTTGTGTTGCTGACTTCAGAAAAGGAGCTGGATGTGTTTGACCTGAAGAAATACTCCAGATCAGAGGAAGGTCTTCTGAGGCTGCTGCCAGTGGTCAAAGCCTCCAGAGCTGCTCTGTGAGTACATAAAATGACAGTTAAGAACTAATCATCAGGGAAAAGTATTCAGATTAGAGAATAATATGTATTATGAAATAACATATTGAATCAGTGCATTGATGTTCACATTAGTATAACAATATGACCATACAATTCTAGGAGATGTTGTTTGAGAGAATAAACCAAATGCATCTGCCACTGTCCTTCTACACTACTGGTGTTAAATTAACAGTTTGTTTGTGAAATCATGATGATCTCTCTGTCAGGCTGTCAGGCTGTCTAGTCACAGGGGAAGGCTGTGCTTCTGTGGCCTCTGCTCTGAAGTCAAACCCCTCACACCTGAGAGAGCTGGATCTGAGTAACAATGACCTGAAGGATTCAGGAGTGAAGCTGCTCTCTGCTGGACTGGGGAATCCCCACTGTAAACTGGAGACTCTGAGGTCAGTATTCCTGTAGTTGGTCAACAAGTGATAACTGCTCACCAGATCCACATGTGTTTACCAGGCACACATAGTCCACACCATATGTGTTTGGACAGTGACGCTTACAGTTTAAAATGTGGTGCTATGCTCCAGCATTTTGGATTTGAGATAGAATGTTTCACATTAGGCAACAGTATATAATGTCACCATTTATTTGAGGATATTTTCATACAGATCTGTGTTACTGTTTAGAAATGAAATCACTTTATGTATCTAGTTCTCCCATTTGAAAAAGTCGTAATTATTTGGACATATTCACTTATATTGTATTGAAGTAGTCATAAGTTTAGTATTTGGTCCCATATTCCTTACCTGCAGTGATTACATCAAGCTTGTGATTCTACAAACTTGTTGAATGCATTTGCAGTTTGTTTTAGTTGTGTTTTAGATGATGTTTTTCCCAATAGAAACTGAATGGTGAATAATGTCCTGTCATTTTGGATTCACTTCACTTGTATTGTCAGTAAGAATAGAAGATGTTTCTGAACACTTCTACATTCCTGTGGATGCTACCATGATTATGAATAATCATGAATTAATCGTGAATGATGATGAATGAGAAAGTTACAGAGGAACAAGGATCATACCCCCTCTGTTATTGGTAATGGTCAGAGGTTAGCATGTTTTGTTGTATTCTCTGTAACTTGCTCATTCATTATTATTCATGATTCATTCATGATTATTCTTAATCATGTCATCATCAGGATTAATTTAGTAGTGTTTAGAAACATGTTATCTACTCACTTAGACAGAAAATTACTCCAGTCATCATCAACCATTCAGTTACTATTGGACAAAATATAACCCAAAACACAACCAAAACAAAACTGCAAATGCAACCAATGTTGTCTTCACTGTCAAAATAGATATGGTGTGGACTGTATACTCAATACAATCTAAATCTGATACCTCACTGTCTGTCTTTTGACTGATACTACTTTTTAAACTGCTCTGGTCAGTCTACTCAAATATTTGAAATTTATATTTTTCTCTCTACAAGCAATAGTTTGATAATTTGTCATTTCTAGTCATATACATTCATTTATTAATAGATATGTCAGGTTTCAGGACACTGATATATCTGAATATGTTTAAAAAATATATACTGCCACTATTTTCACCACCAAAGAATAGCAGTGTGGTTTTAATATGATTTTATTCGTTGTAGGCTGTCAGGCTGTCTAGTCACAGAGGAAGGCTGTGCTTCTCTGGTCTCAGCTCTGAAGTCAAACCCCTCACACCTGAGAGAGCTGGACATGAGCTACAATCACCTAGGAGACTCAGGAGTCAGACTGCTCTCTGCTGGACTGGAGGATCCACACTGCAGACTGGAGAAACTCAAGTATGTAGAGGGTTTATGTCAATGTTCATATCAGACATGTTGGAGTTATCAGGCTAGATAAGATAAACATTCTTACCACCACATAGACTAAGTTATATGCTGACTGAGTGTATGTGTGTGTGTGTGTGTGTGTGTCCAGTGTGTGTGTCCAGTGTGTGTGTCCAGTGTGTGTGTGTGTGTGTGTGTGTGTGTGTGTCCAGTGTGTGTCCAGTGTGTGTGACCAGTGTGTGTGTGTGTGTCCAGTGTGTGTCCATTGTGTGTGTCCAGTGTGTGTGTGCAGTGTGTGTGTCCAGTGTGTGTGTCCAGTGTGTGTGTGTGTGTGTGTGTGTGTGTTTGTGTGTGTGTGTGTGTGTGTGTGGGTGTCCAGTGTGTGGACACCCACACACACACACAAACACACCCACCCACACACTGGACACACACACACACACACACACTGGACACACACACACACACACACACTGGACACACACACACACACTGGACACACACACACACACACTGGACACACATACACACTGGACACACACACACACACAAACTCGTACACTGGACACACACACACTGGACACAAACACACACAAATACACGCACTGGACACACACACACTGGACACACACAAACTAGACACACACACACACTGGACACACACACACACACACACACTGGACAAACACACACACACTGCACACACACAAACTGGACACACATACACACTGGACACACACACACACACAAACACGTACACTGGACACACACACACACTGGACACACACACACATAAACTGGACACAAACACACACTGGACACAAACACACACAAACACACACACTGGACACACACACACACACACACACACACACACACACTGGACACTGGACACACACACACACACACACACACTGGACACACACACACACACACACTGGAAACACACACACTGGACACACATACACACTGGACACACACACACACTGGACACACACACACACACAAACACGTACACTGGACACACACACACACACTGGACAAAAACACACACAAACACAAACACTGGACACACACACACAAACTGGACACACACACATACATTGGACACACACACACACCACACACTGGACAGACACACAGACACTGGACACACACACACAAACACACACACACTCTGGACACACACACACACACTGGACACACACACACTGGACACACATACACACTGGACAAACACACACACTGGACACACACACACACTGGACACACATACACACTGGACACACACACACACAAACATGTACACTGGACACACACACACATTGGACACAAACACACACACTGGACACACACACACACTGGACACACAAACACACACACACACACTGGACACACACACACACACTGGACACACACACACACACTGGACAGACACACAGACACTGGACACACACACATACACACTGGACACACACAAACACTCTGGACACACACACACACACAAACTCGTACACTGGACACACACACACTGGACACAAACACACACAAATACACGCACTGGACACAATCACACTGGACACACACAAACTAGACACACACACACACTGGACACACACACACACACACACACTGGACACACACACACACACTGCACACACACACACTGGACACACATACACACTGGACACACACACACACACACAAACACGTACACTGGACACACACACACACTGGACACACACACACATAAACTGGACACACACACACACACACTGGACACAAACACACACAAACACACACACTGGACACACACACACACACACACACACACACACACACACTGGACACAAACACTGGACACACACACACACACACACTGGAAACACACACACTGGACACACATACACACTGGACACACACACACACTGGACACACACACACACTGGACACACACACACACAAACACGTACACTGGACACACAAACAAAAACTGGACACACACACACACACTGAACACACATACACACTGGACACACACACACACACTGGACACACACACACACTGGACACACATACACACTGGACACACACACACACACACACAAACATGTACACTGGACACACACACACACATTGGACACAAACACACACAAACACACACACTGGACACACACACACATTGGACACACACACACACATTGGACACAAACACACACAAACAAACACACTGGACACACACACACACACACACTGGACACACACACACACACACACACACACACTGGACACACACACACACACTGGACAGACACAAAGACACTGGACACACACACATACACACTGGACACACACACACACAAACACGTACACAGGACACACACACACACTGGACACAAACACACACAAACACACACACACACACACACACACACTGGACACAAACACTGGACACACACACACACACACACACACACACACTGGACAAACACACAAACACACACCGGAAACACACACACTGTACACACATACACACTGGACACACACACACACACACACACTGGACACACAAACACACACTGGACACACATAAACACTGGACACACACACACACAAACACACACACTGGACACACACACACACTGGACACACACACACACACACTGGACACACACACACACACACACACACACACTGGACACACACACACACACTGGACAGACACACAGACACTGGACACACACACATAAACACTGGACACACACACACACAAACACGTACACTGGACACACACACACACTGGACACAAACACACACAAACACGTACACTGGACACACACACACACTGGACACAAACACACACAAACACGTACACTGGACACACACACACTAGACACACACACACACTGGACACACACAAACACACACAAATTGGACACACACACACACTGCAGACACACACACACTGGACACACACACTCAAACACACACACAATGGACACACAGAGTTATATGCTGACTGTGTGTGTGTGTGTGTGTGTGTGTGTGTGTGTGTGTGTGTGTGTGTGTGTGTGTGTACTCGTTTTGGTGACATATGAAGACAATTTTATGACAACTCACCTTCAATGTCAGGACGCTCGGAAATATGAGGACATTTTTGGAGTCCTCATTTTTCCGAGCTCACTACAGTGTTCTAGACGACCATAGAATGCCCCTAAACCAAAAATCTGAAAAGTCTTTAAATGTCACAATCTCATGATTTGAAGTGTGTGTGTGTGTTTACGCTTTTTGCTCACCTGTGAATACGCCACCTAGTGGTCAGTTTTGGAACATTAACACACTTTAAACACACTTTAGTCACGTGACACACTTTAGTCACGTGACACACTTTAGTTACATGACATTTCCTGATTTTGTTTGAGCACACTTTCCAACTATTCAAGATAGATTTACTTGAATACACATAATACATGTCATCATAGTCAACTATAACTAAGCTTTGGAGAAAAGCGTCTGCTAAATGGCATATTATTTATTTATTATCATAAAATCCTTCTAAATCCCTCAAATAAAAACGTAATTTAGCATCAATTAGCCAGATAAGCTAATGTTAGCAAATTAGCTGAAAGGAATGAAAAGGACTTTTGCCACATGGAAAATTCAGAACTGGAAGAAGTGCAAGAGAAATGAAGGTAATACATTTATTTTTCTTCATTTACAACTAAAGAGATAGTTATTATCTAAGCTGTTCTTACATTTAAGTGTTCTTGACCACAAATGTTACTTAGCACTATCATGTTTTTCCATTTAAAGCCAAAGTGATGATATTGGTTGTTCAGTTCAGATAATGTTATTTGTAGAGTTTACAGTACTATACTTTTATAACAGTATTTATCTTTGAAGGTGTTAAGATTGCTTACTGTGCTTACTGTGAAAAGATTGCTATTGTGATTGCAGTTGCATAAGGTTTGCACTGATCGGTTAGCCTAATAAGCTAACCGGATACTGCATCAGTAAGAACATGAGCACGATATGACTAAAGGCAGACTAATACCATTTGATATATCCTTATTCGATTCAAATCAAGTATTAGTCTTTTCTGTATTTGTCTCGCTGACTTTTTGTCATCCAAAGTAGATGTTTTCTAGTTGAGGAGCACATGGGCAATTGAAGAGCATGTCAAAACGAAGAGCCAGACTTAGTCCTGAGGCTGAGGCTATTCATTTTATTATTTCTGGAAGTGACAAGCCTTGTATAAAGTCAAATGGATCAATGACTATAAAGGTATGTTATACACACACGCTACACTTCTTGGGTCATACCATATTGGGATGTCATTTGAAACACATTCAAGTCTTACACAAGTGAAAAAATCACTGCGTACCGCTGCATTAGACACATACGGCTTTAACATCCAATTTCAGAAGTTATGTTGTGATTCTTTTGCAAGCAGTTGGGGGATGGGGAAAAATATTCAAGATTTATGAACTACACCTCCCAACTTCTATTAGAATGTGTGATATTGGTGGTAATTTCCTTGGCCAGTCGGCAGACCGTTCGCGCTATGTGTGAAAGCCGGTAATGTGATTTAAATTCAAAAATGTTTTTAACATTTGATCATAACAACCCCAACGATAAACGGAATGTAGAAGCATTTGGGTGATAAAAATTTACAATATATGTGAATGATGCGTATCAGCGTGTAGAACAAATACGGCACCATTCAAGTTAACAGAACAGCGAAAATGCACCGCCGAGTACGCCTACCGACAGAGTGTTCACAACATGAGTGGGTGTGTGCGTAATCCCTGCCTGTTGTGATTTGGGATTTTTTGTGTACGCTGATGTCCTTAAATACAAAGTGTGCAATAAAGCGGTCTAAAGCGAGGAGTCAAAGGCAGACTCAGCGGTGCAAGTCACTGCAGGTCTAGTGGTGATAACTGCTGGAACCTGACCGGGGATCACATCTCTTTTTGCCCCGCTTTAACGCCATTGTTTCGGCGTTTCCGTTTTTAGCTGTAGATCTGTCATTAAATCCAACATAAAATACGTCTCCTCGTGATTTCATAGTTTTCAGACCAAATTTATTTTGAATGATGTCACCTTTTTGGGTCCTTACCAGTTTGCACCCCTGCAATGGATCTTTCCCCTAAATATTAAATCATACACATTGATAAGCAGGCTAAATGGGTCTGATCAACTGCAATTCATTAACCTAATTTGAACTGTATTACTTGATACTAAGTTCTTAACTTTGTTACATCAGGACGTGGTGTATTTGCCTCAGCACCAATTGAAAAGGGATCCTTTGTCCTCGAGTACCGTGGGGAGTTTATATCGCAATATGAATGGGACAAGAGGCAGGGGAAGTATACGGAAAAGCAAAATGCTTTCTTGTTTGATTTTGAATGGAACAATGGCTCATGGTGGTAAGTAAAACCCTATAAGACATCAGTTAATCTCTATATGTTTATTTGTTTTGTGGAGAAAACGTAAATCTGTTTCCCTCTTCAATTTTAGCATAGATGCATCCTGCGAAGATGGTTCACTGGGGAGGCTGGTAAATGATGCCCACAGGTCCCCAAATTGCAAAATGAAAAAGATGATAGTCCAATGTAAACCTCATCTTTGCTTGTTTGCTATTGAAAACATCCAAGCAGAGAGTGAAATAACCTATGATTATGGATAATCTCAGTGGCCATGGCGTGCTCTGGTAAGTAAATCTGCTTTGATATATTATAATGTATAGGATCTGTCAAAGAATTATAAAATATATAAATACATGTCCCTTCTTACATGTATGTTGTCACCGCTGTATATATATATATACAGTTGAAGTCGGAAGTTTACATACACCTTAGCCAAATACATTTAAACTCAGTTTTTCACAATTCCTGACATTTAATCCAAGTAAAAATTCCCTGTTTTAGGTCAGTTAGGATCACCACTTTATTTTAAGAATGTGAAATGTCAGAATAATAGTAGAGAGAATTATTTATTTCAGCTTTTATTTCTTTCATAACATTCCCAGTGGGTCAGAAGTTTACATACACTCAATTAGTATTTGGTAGCATTGCCTTTAAATTGTTTAACATGGGTCAAACGTTTCGGGTAGCCTTCCACAAGCTTCCCACAATAAGTTGGGTGAATTTTGGCCGATTCCTCCTGACAGAGCTGGTGTAACTGAGTCAGGTTTGTAGGCCTCCTTGCTCGCACACGCTTTTTCAGTTCTGCCCACACATTTTCTATAGGATTGAGGTCAGGGCTTTTTGATGGCCACTCCAAAACCTTAACTTTGTTGTCCTTAAGCCATTTTGCCACAACTTTGGAAGTATGCTTGGGGTCATTGTCCATTTGGAAGACCCATTTGCGACCAAGCTTTAACTTCCTGACTGATGTCTTGAGATGTTGCTTCAATATATCCACATAATTTTCCTTCCTCATGATGCCATCTATTTTTTTAAGCGCACCAGTCCCTCCTGCAGCAAAACACCCCCACAGCATGATGCTGCCACCCCCGTGCTTCACGGTTGGGATGGTGTCCTTCGGCTTGCAAGCCTACCCCCTTTTTCCTCCAAACATATTGATGGTCATTAAGGCCAAACAGTTTTATTTTTGTTTCATCAGACCAGAGGACATTTCTCCAAAAAGTACGATCTTTGTCCCCATGTGCAGTTGCAAACCACAGTCTGGCTTTTTTATGGCGGTTTTGAAGCAGTGGCTTCTTCCTTGCTGAGCGGCCTTTCAGGTTATGTCGATATAGAACTTGTTTTACTGTGGATATAGATACTTTTGTACCTGTTTCCTCCAGCATCATCACAAGGTCCTTTGCTGTTGTTCTGGGATTGATTTGCACCTTTCGCACCAAAGAACATGCATCTCTAGGAGACAGAACGCGTCTCCTTCCTGAGCGGTATGACGGCTTCGTGGTCCCATGGTGTTTATACTTGCGTACTATTGTTTGTACAGATGAACGTGGTACCTTCAGGCGTTTGGAAATTGCTCCCAAGGATGAACCAGACTTGTGGAGATCTACAAATTTTTTTCTGAGGTCTTGGCTGATTTCTTTTGATTTTCCCATGATGTCAAGCAAAGAGGCACTGAGTTTGAAGGTAGGCCTTGAAATAAATCCACAGGTACACCTCCAATTGACTCAAATTATGTCAATTAACCTATCAGAAGCTTCTAAAGCCATGACATAATTTTCTGGAATTTTCCAAGCTGTTTAAAGGCACAGTCAACTTAGTGTATGTAAACTTCTGACCCACTGGAATTGTGATACAGGTTGGAAAATTATGGTTGAAAAACGAGTTTTAATGACTCCAACCTAAGTGTATGTAAACTTCCGACTTCAACTGTATACACTGATTAAATAGAGTATAATACAGAATATTTATTGTTGTGTTTCGTTGCAGACACCAAGTGACAAGATCCCAGCTCAACCTTCAGCAGACCCAGAAGTGAGACAGAGATCCACTTCATCCTTCCAACAGGTTATTACATATTTATTGTAGATCTTTTCTATTTAAATTAAATTGTTGTCTCAGTTCATTCCAAAATATGAATTAAATGGCTTTTTACTGTATTACAACCAACCTTTTGTGTAAAATGTTCACAAAATCAACATTCCCATAACTTGTTTCGATATCATAGCGTAAACAAAATTAGCCCGACCATTTGACAGAACTAACCGCCCCTCAAAACATAAAATTAATCTTTATTCTCTCTAATGCCTATGTTTTTGTATTTTTGGGGCAATGTTTTTGGCCATTTAACATATTTCTTATCAATTTGCGTGATTTAATTTATATGGCAGTTGATCCATTTACATTACTTTTAAGGTTGTGAGCTTTCTTTGACAACAAAAGGATAACTCAAAGTCAGGAACCTTGACTCTAGATGTGTTCAGTCGTCAAGTCCTCATTTGGTACTAAGGCTGTTCAAGACGTAAATGTGTTTCAGATGACGTCCCGATATGGTATGACCCAACCAGAGTAGAGTGTGTGTGTTACACGGTCCTCATATTGTTGGTTAGCAGATATTGTACAGTTTTAACCATTTCTATAGAGTCTTGCATAAAAATCCCAGATCCACATATGAATTATCTTTCCTAACATCTGTGGTCAATGCAGCCCTTGACCTCAGCAATGAGTCTCACCCCAAAGGCGATTATGATAGACAGGTGGTAGGAATATATTGTGACTGAACTGAGTATGATCATTAGTTTACTAAATAGATATGATCTATATTATAAAACACAATATTTCTGACATGTTATTGTTGTATTTCGTTGCAGACACCAAGTGACAAGATCCCAGCTCAACCTTCAGCAGACCCAGAAGTGAGACAGAGATCCACTTCATCCTTCCAACAGGTTATTACACATTTATTGTAGAACTTTTCTATTTAAATTAAATTGTTGTCTCAGTTCATTCCAAAATATGAATTAAATGGCTTTTTACTGTATTACAACCAACCTTTTGTGTAAAATGTTCACAAAATCAACATTCCCATAACTTGTTTCGATATCATAGCGTAAACAAAATTAGCCCGACCATTTGACAGAACTAACCGCCCCTCAAAACATAAAATTAATCTTTATTCTCTCTAATGCCTATGTTTTTGTATTTTTGGGGCAATGTTTTTGGCCATTTAACATATTTCTTATCAATTTGCGTGATTTAATTTATATGGCAGTTGATCCATTTACATTACTTTTAAGGTTGTGAGCTTTCTTTGACAACAAAAGGATAACTCAAAGTCAGGAACCTTGACTCTAGATGTGTTCAGTCGTCAAGTCCTCATTTGGTACTAAGGCTGTTCAAGACGTAAATGTGTTTCAGATGACGTCCCGATATGGTATGACCCAACCAGAGTAGAGTGTGTGTGTTACACGGTCCTCATATTGTTGGTTAGCAGATATTGTACAGTTTTAACCATTTCTATAGAGTCTTGCATAAAAATCCCAGATCCACATATGAATTATCTTTCCTAACATCTGTGGTCAATGCAGCCCTTGACCTCAGCAATGAGTCTCACCCCAAAGGCGATTATGATAGACAGGTGGTAGGAATATATTGTGACTGAACTGAGTATGATCATTAGTTTACTAAATAGATATGATCTATATTATAAAACACAATATTTCTGACATGTTATTGTTGTATTTCGTTGCAGACACCAAGTGACAAGATCCCAGCTCAACCTTCAGCAGACCCAGAAGTGAGACAGAGATCCACTTCATCCTTCCAACAGGTTATTACACATTTATTGTAGAACTTTTCTATTTAAATTAAATTGTTGTCTCAGTTCATTCCAATATATATAAATTACATGGCTTTTTACTATATTACAACCAACCTTTTGTGTAAAATGTTCACAATATCAACATTCCCATAACTTGTTTCGATATCATAGCGTAAACAAAATTAGCCCGACCATTTGACAGAACTAACCGCCCCTCAAAACATTAAATTAATCTTTATTCTCTCTAATGCCTATGTTTTTTGTATTTTTGGGGCAATGTTTTTGCCCATTTAACATATTTCTTGTCAATTTGCGTGATTTAATTAATATGGAAGTTGATCCATTTACATTACTTTTAAGGTTGTGAGCTTTCTTTGACAACAAAAGGATAACTCAAAGTCAGGAAACTTGACTCCAGATGTGGTCAGTCGTCAAGTCCTCATTTGGTAATTAGGATGTTCAAGACGTAAATGTGTTTCAGATTACGTCCCGGTATGGTATGACCCAACCAGAATAGAGTGTGTGTGTGTTACACGGTCCTCATATTGTTGGTTAGCAGATATTGTACAGTTTTAACCATTTCTATAGAGTCTTGCATAAAAAGCCCAGATCCACATATGAATTATCTTTCCTAACATCTGTGGTCAATGCAGCCCTTGACCTCAGCAATGAGTCTCACCCCAAAGGCGATTATGATAGACAGGTGGTAGGAATATATTGTGACTGAACTGAGTATGATCATTAGTTTACTAAATATATATGATCTATATTATAAAACACAATATTTTTGACATGTTAATAATAATAATAATATTTCGTTGCAGACACCAAGTGACAATATCCCAGCTCAACCTTCAGCAGACCCAGAAGTGAGACAGAGATCCACTTCATCCTTCCAACAGGTTATTACACATTTATTGTAGATCTTTTCTATTTAAATTAAATTGTTGTCTCAGTTCATTCCAAAATATGAATTAAATGGCTTTTTACTGTATTACAACCAACCTTTTGTGTAAAATGTTCACAAAATCAACATTCCCATAACTTGTTTCGATATCATAGCGTAAACAAAATTAGCCCGACCATTTGACAGAACTAACCGCCCCTCAAAACATAAAATTAATCTTTATTCTCTCTAATGCCTATGTTTTTGTATTTTTGGGGCAATGTTTTTGCCCATTTAACATATTTCTTATCAATTTGCGTGATTTAATTTATATGGCAGTTGATCCATTTACATTACTTTTAAGGTTGTGAGCTTTCTTTGACAACAAAAGTATAACTCAAAGTCAGGAACCTTGACTCTAGATGTGTTCAGTCGTCAAGTCCTCATTTGGTACTAAGGCTGTTCAAGACGTAAATGTGTTTCAGATGACTTCCCGATATGGTATGACCCAACCAGAGTAGAGTGTGTGTGTTACACGGTCCTCATATTGTTGGTTAGCAGATATTGTACAGTTTTAACCATTTCTATAGAGTCTTGCATAAAAATCCCAGATCCACATATGAATTATCTTTCCTAACATCTGTGGTCAATGCAGCCCTTGACCTCAGCAATGAGTCTCACACCAAAGGCGATTATGATAGACAGGTGGTAGGAATATATTGTGACTGAACTGAGTATGATCATTAGTTTACTAAATAGATATGATCTATATTATAAAACACAATATTTCTGACATGTTATTGTTGTATTTCGTTGCAGACACCAAGTGACAAGATCCCAGCTCAACCTTCAGCAGACCCAGAAGTGAGACAGAGATCCACCTCATCCTTCCAACAGGTTATTACACATTTATTGTAGAACTTTTCTATTTAAATTAAATTGTTGTCTCAGTTCATTCCAATATATATAAATTACATGGCTTTTTACTATATTACAACCAACCTTTTGTGTAAAATGTTCACAATATTAACATTCCCATAACTTGTTTCGATATCATAGCATAAACAAAATTAGCCCGACCATTTGACAGAACTAACCGCCCCTCAAAACATTAAATTAATCTTTATTCTCTCTAATGCCTATGTTTTTTGTATTTTTGGGGCAATGTTTTTGCCCATTGAACATATTTCTTGTCAATTTGCGTGATTTAATTCATATGGAAGTTGATTCATTTACATTACTTTTAAGGTTGTGAGCTTTCTTTGACAACAAAAGGATAACTCAAAGTCAGGAAACTTGACTCCAGATGTGTTCAGTCGTCAAGTCCTCATTTGGTAATTAGGATGTTGAAGACGTAAATGTGTTTCAGATTACGTCCCGGTATGGTATGACCCAACCAGAATAGAGTGTGTGTGTGTTACACGGTCCTCATATTGTTGGTTAGCAGATATTGTACAGTTTTAACCATTTCTATAGAGTCTTGCATAAAAAGCCCAGATCCACATATGAATTATCTTTCCTAACATCTGTGGTCAATGCAGCCCTTGACCTCAGCAATGAGTCTCACCCCAAAGGCGATTATGATAGACAGGTGGTAGGAATATATTGTGACTGAACTGAGTATGATCATTAGTTTACTAAATATATATGATCTATATTATAAAACACAATATTTCTGACATGTTAATAATAATAATAATAATAATATTTCGTTGCAGACACCAAGTGACAAGATCCCAGCTCAACCTTCAGCAGACCCAGAAGTGAGACAGAGATCCACTTCATCCTTCCAACAGGTTATTACACATTTATTGTAGATCTTTTCTATTTAAATTAAATTGTTGTCTCAGTTCATTCCAAAATATGAATTAAATGGCTTTTTACTGTATTACAACCAACCTTTTGTGTAAAATGTTCACAAAATCAACATTCCCATAACTTGTTTCGATATCATAGCGTAAACAAAATTAGCCCGACCATTTGACAGAACTAACCGCCCCTCAAAACATAAAATTAATCTTTATTCTCTCTAATGCCTATGTTTTTGTATTTTTGGGGCAATGTTTTTGCCCATTTAACATATTTCTTATCAATTTGCGTGATTTAATTTATATGGCAGTTGATCCATTTACATTACTTTTAAGGTTGTGAGCTTTCTTTGACAACAAAAGGATAACTCAAAGTCAGGAACCTTGACTCTAGATGTGTTCAGTCGTCAAGTCCTCATTTGGTACTAAGGCTGTTCAAGACGTAAATGTGTTTCAGATGACGTCCCGGTATGGTATGACCCAACCAGAATAGAGTGTGTGTGTGTTACACGGTCCTCATATTGTTGGTTAGCAGATATTGTACAGTTTTAACCATTTCTATAGAGTCTTGCATAAAAAGCCCAGATCCACATATGAATTATCTTTCCTAACATCTGTGGTCAATGCAGCCCTTGACCTCAGCAATGAGTCTCACCCCAAAGGCGATTATGATAGACAGGTGGTAGGAATATATTGTGACTGAACTGAGTATGATCATTAGTTTACTAAATATATATGATCTATATTATAAAACACAATATTTCTGACATGTTATTGTTGTATTTCGTTGCAGACACCAAGTGACAAGATCCCAGCTCAACCTTCAGCAGACCCAGAAGTGAGACAGAGATCCACTTCATCCTTCCAACAGGTTATTACACATTCATTGTAGATCTTTTCTATTTAAATTAAATTGTTGTCTCTGTTCATTCCAAAATATGAATTAAATGGCTTTTTACTGTATTACAACCAACCTTTTGTGTAAAATGTTCACAAAATCAACATTCCCATAACTTGTTTCGATATCATAGCGTAAACAAAATTAGCCCAACCATTTGACAGAACTAACCGCCCCTCAAAACATAAAATTAATTTTTATTCTCTCTAATGCCTATGTTTTTGTATTTTTGGGGCAATGTTTTTGCCCATTTAACATATTTCTTATCAATTTGCGTGATTTAATTTATATGGCAGTTGATCCATTTACATTACTTTTAAGGTTGTGAGCTTTCTTTGACAACAAAAGGATAACTCAAAGTCAGGAACCTTGACTCTAGATGTGTTCAGTCGTCAAGTCCTCATTTGGTACTAAGGCTGTTCAAGATGTAAATGTGTTTCAGATGACGTCCCGATATGGTATGACCCAACCAGAGTAGAGTGTGTGTGTTACACGGTCCTCATATTGTTGGTTAGCAGATATTGTACAGTTTTAACCATTTCTATAGAGTCTTGCATAAAAAGCCCAGATCCACATATGAATTATCTTTCCTAACATTTGTGGTCAATGCAGCCCTTGACCTCAGCAATGAGTCTCACCCCAAATGGGATTATGATAGACAGGTGGTAGGAATATATTGTGACTGAACTGAGTATGATCATTAGTTTACGAAATAGATATGATCTATATTATAAAACACAATATTTCTGACATGTTATTGTTGTATTTCGTTGCAGACACCAAGTGACAAGATCCCAGCTCCACCTTCAGCAGACCCAGAAGTGAGACAGAGATCCACTTCATCCTTCCAACAGGTTATTACACATTTATTGTAGATATTTTCTATTTAAATTAAATTGTTGTCTCAGTTCATTCCAAAATATGAATTAAATGGCTTTTTACTGTATTACAACCAACCTTTTGTGTAAAATGTTCACAAAATCAACATTCCCATAACTTGTTTCAATATCATAGCGTAAACAAAATTAGCCCAACCATTTGACAGAACTAACCGCCCCTCAAAACATAAAATTAATCTTTATTCTCTCTAATGCCTATGTTTTTGTATTTTTGGGGCAATGTTTTTGCCCATTTAACATATTTCTTATCAATTTGCGTGATTTAATTTATATGGCAGTTGATCCATTTACATTACTTTTAAGGTTGTGAGCTTTCTTTGACAACAAAAGGATAACTCAAAGTCAGGAACCTTGACTATAGATGTGTTCAGTCGTCAAGTCCTCATTTGGTACTAAGGCTGTTCTAGACGTAAATGTGTTTCAGATGACGTCCCGATATGGTTTGACCCAACCAGAGTAGAGTGTGTGTGTTACACGGTCCTCATATTGTTGGTTAGCAGATATTGTACAGTTTTAACCATTTTTATAGAGTCTTGCATAAAAAGCCCAGATCCATATATGAATTATCTTTCCTAACATCTGTGGTCAATGCAGCCCTTGACCTCAGCAATGAGTCTCACCCCAAAGGGGATTATGATAGACAGGTGGTAGGAATATATTGTGACTGAACTGAGTATGATCATTAGTTTACTAAATAGATATGATCTATATTATAAAACACTATATTTCTGACATGTTATTGTTGTATTTCGTTGCAGACACCAAGTGACAAGATCCCAGCTCAACCTTCAGCAGACCCAGAAGTGAGACAGAGATCCACTTCATCCTTCCATCAGGTTATTACACATTTATTGTAGATCTTTTCTATTTATATTAAATTGTTGTCTCAGTTCATTCCAATATATAAATTACATGGCTTTTTACTGTATTACAACCAACCTTTTGTGTAAAATGTTCACAATATCAAAATTCCCATCACTTGTTTCGATATCATAGCATAAACAAAATTAGCCCGACCATTTGTCAGAACTAACCACCCCTCAAAACATAAAATTAATCTTTATTCTCTCTAATGCCTATGTTTTTGTATTTTTGGGGCAATGTTTTTGCCCATTTAACATATTTCTTATCAATTTGCGTGATTTAATTTATATTGCAGTTGACCCATTTACATTACTTTTAAGGTTGTGAGCTTTCTTTGACATCAAAAGGATAACTCAAAGTCAGGAACCTTGACTCTAGATGTGTTCAGTCGTCATCTCCTCATTTTGTACTTAGTCTGTTCAAGGCGTAAATGTGTTTCAGATGACGTCCCGATATGGTATGACCCAACCAGAGTAGAGTGTGTGTGTTACACGGTCCTCATATTGTTGGTTAGCAGATATATTACAGTTTGAACCATTTCTATAGAGTCTTGCTTGAAAACCCCAGATCCACATATTCATTTTTTCATTTATAGGTCATCTATAAAACAGTATTGTCAATTTCTTAACCCAAATTATTTTCACATACAGTATAATGTATAATATCCTAATTTACTGTTACGGTACTGTGTTATTAAAAACAAATATTTATTCTTCATAATTTCATTCAAGGCAAGCAAGTCCAGTGGAATTGTACCCTTCCAGTGTCCTACTGCAAAGCAGGTAAGAAAGCTGCATTCTTGTCATTAGATAAAATAGTTCATGTTCTTTGTTAACACATTGTGGTATTTTTGATGTGAGGAAACATTGTAGAAATTTGTACAGCTTAGAAAAAGCCGCCATCTGCAAAATCTGAGGCGCCGTCATGATCGTTGTGAGGATCGTTATGAGAAGAGATAGCTGAGAGACAGAGGTCTTTCAATCAGTTTACTAGAATACATTTTTCTGTGAGTATGTAGGTGTTATGCACAATGTGATGGTACTGTAGGGAGTATGATACCCTAGGTATTAATACATGTATAAAGTTATTGACAGAATTAGATGCTTTTTTTTCTTTTTTTTCAGACCTTGATGAATCTTCGGATGCTGCAGACTATCTTCCAGACTCATGTGGCAATTCCTCGGATGCTTCTATTATAAGTACTACAAGTTCTTGTAGTAAGGAATATAAAACCACAGAAAATAATCTCCACCACAAATTGTCAGAGAACAAACCATTAGGGAATGTTACAGCACACAGTGGGGATAGTACCACCAGTTCAGAGAAGCCAAGAACATTAAGTTATTCAAAGATGCGCAGCAATCCTTGTACTTCAGTAATAAGCTGCAGTGCCAATTCATCAGAGAACACATCACACCAGAAAAGCTCCATAAATGTCACACCTTTGTCAATAACAGCAAAAGGAAGCAAGTACAACAAGAAGCAATTTTGTCTTTATTGTAAAAAGGCCATTTATAAATTGGCAAGACACCTCGAATCCATCCACAGTGAAAAGCCTGATGTTGCAATGGCTTTCAGTTTTAATAAAGGATCCCGCAAAAGAAGAGAGTTGTTACGCTCTCTTAAGAAGAGATGAAACTTTGACCATAATACTGAAGTGGCAAGCTGTGGCACTGGAGAGATGGTTGCCTGTAAAAGACCTAGTAATGCAAAACCATCTGATGACTACCGTGACTGCAAATTTTGCGAAGGACTGTATGCAAGAAATTCCCTATGGAGACATGTGAGAAACTGCCCGAAGAAGTCTGTTGAGGGAGAGCCTCAAGTTGGGCGAAAACGGATTCAACTGCACTTACCAAGACCTGACTCAGTTAAGGAAACTGTTTGGAAGATTGCTTGTGAAATGAACCAGGATGACGTTTCCTCGGTTGTAAGGAGTGAAACTGAATTCCTTTGTATCGGCGAGTCACTGTTGAATTCCAGGAAACCATATGAGAGAAGGAATGACTACATACGCCAAAAAATTAGAGTGATGGCAAGACTATTGATAACGGCAAGGGCTATAACACCTTTGAAGAGCACCGAAGTCCTTGTTATGCCCTGTAACTTTCCCCATGTGATACAGGCAGTAAGATATGTTGCTGGTTATGATGTTGAAAGCAACTCGTATAAAATCCCATCATTGGCTTTGAAATTGGGACACAGTTTAGCCAAAGTTGCAGGCATTATTCAATGCAATGCCATCACTGCAAATCGCCCTGCTGTTGCAGAGTCTGCAAAGCAATTTGCCACTTTACATCAGAAAAAGTGGACAGAGTCCATTTCAGCTGCCGCATTGGGTACACTTCAACAAGCCAAATGGAATAAACCACAGGTTTGACCCTTTATAGAGGATGTGTCGGTGCTGCACACGTTTCTTGCTACTGAGCGTGCTAAGTGTATGAAGGACCTTGAGGAAGAACCCAACAGCAAAAGCTTTGGAAATCTTCCTAAAGTGACTTTGATGCAGGTAGTACTATTTAACAGAAGGAGGGAAGGGGAAGTTTCAAAAATGGAGCTTCAGTCTTTCACATCCAGGGATCTTACGGAGCTGAATCCAGACATTGTGAGGGGCCTTACTGACTTCGAGAGGAAGCTTGCAGAGCACTTTGAGAGAGTTGAGATTCGAGGTAAAAGGTCAAGAAAGGTTCCAGTGCTTCTAACCCCTGACATGATCACTGCTATGGACCTCCTCATGATAAGCAGAAAAGAGTGTCAAGTCCACAAAGAAAATGTGTACATGTTTACACGGCCAGGTGTCCTTTCCCATTACAGAGGCTCCGACTGCTTTCGCAAGTATTCAAACAATGTGGTGCAAAGAACCCAGAGGCACTCACCTCAACAAGATTGCGGAAACAAGTCGCCACTTTGTCCACACTACTAAACCTCAAAGAAAATGAAATGGATCAACTTCCCACCTTTCTAGGACATGACATCCGTGTCCATAGAGAATTCTATCGGCTTCCAGAGAGTACCCTGCAGCTCGCAAAAGTCAGCAAACTGTTGATAGCAATCGAAAAAGGAAGACTGCCTTACCTGCAGGGGAAAGGGCTGGATGACATTGAGGTCAATCCTGAAGGTAAAATTTAGTTTGAAATATAGTTTTTAGCCACTTCAAATATAACTATTATAAGTGTTGTTAGTCCTTAATTTAAATAATTGGCCGTAAATGTTTTTTACCCAACCATATGAAGTAGAAATGAGTGATGATGATTCCAGTGAAGAAACCATTGCTGACCTACATCAATGCAAAGGTATCCTGACTTGTATATATGTGGTAATATCTTTAAGTTATGTCACATAAATGCACATTTCTGTGGGGATTATCGAAATGATCCTCTATCTGTTTTTTAACAATCACATTGGTGGTGATAAGTAATTCCACATTTATGGATTTGCAATCAGTTTATGTTTATATCTCAAATATCAGTTAATATCTAATGTAGAATTGCATATTGCCTGACATTGAGGTTGTTTACAGTGAATAATACAAGCAAGCAAACGTATTGTCATGAAGCTCATAGAACATAATCACATTCATTATTACTTTGCAAAGGCTCAACAACAGAGACTTCTAGGGACCAGACACTTCTGAGGCAAACACCAGAGTCAACCACCCTGGACAACATGGAGGGCACTTCTGAGTCAACCACCCTGGACAACATGGAGGGCAGTTCTGAGTCAACCACCCTGGACAACATGGAGGGCACTTCTGAGTCAACCACCCTGGACAACATGAAGGGCACTCCTGAGTCAACCACCTTGGATAACGTACACATGAGCAACACACAACCAAGACATGGTAAAATAGTCACATCCCAAGCATCCTCAAAGTGCTCCAAAGGAAAGCAAGGTTAGTAAGGATTTTGTATTCACATGTATTGATAACATCATATAACTACTAACTAGAATCCTTTGTATCATATCCTCCATTTGTCACTTTAGCAGAGCTCATTGTTAATCAGTTGTAATTTGTTTCCATTTATGAAAGCTGTGAAGGTGAGAAGCAAGTGGACAGGTGATGAAGTGAAAGCTGTTGAGCGGCATTTGCTTAATTTCATAACAAGCTGCAGAATACCAGGTAAAAAGGACTGTGACTCCTGCCTCCAAGCAGAGCCAGTAGCTCTGAAAGACAGAGACTGGGTTGCTATCAAATACTACATCCACAACAGAAATGTAGCATTAAAAAGGAAGATGAATAGATAGAACTAGAGCATGCCAACTGTAGCTCAGGTACCATTCAATTCCAATTTCAATCAGCTTCTCCTCAGATAGTGTTAATATCTGTGGGTTTCATGTTCATATTATTTTATTTTCCTTAAATGATTTATATTGTTGGTTCTTGTACAAACATGCCACATAGGCTCGACTGTAGATCCCACATGTTTGTATGTTTATGTATAATTGAGGGCTATTAATGAGCATATGTTTGCTACTTATGGTCAAATTTTTTTGGGATAACAGTTGATGATATATGTTAATACTCTGCTCTCATTGACAGGGAAAAGAGATAAACAGTACTTAAAGGGATTGTTATTGTTCCTAAGTTTTCAGAAGCACTTTGTTCTTAACCACAAGTTGTTGAATGTGGCAAGGTGTTTAAATTACTGTTAAACTATTACCATTTCAATGGGTGCTTGTAACAGGCCTTGTGTATGGTAACTTGCACTATGTAACTATGATGTAAATCCCTATGTTATTTAGACAGGTTAGCTGAATGTACACTGTCATGTTTCATAGAAGCTGGATGCTTTAATAGAGAGTTTCTCATTCATTTCAAACATGCCATTTCTACTGCCTTGTGCATAGTAGGGAAGGAGGCAAAGTGTAGGTGGTCTATTCTGGGTGTTCAATTGATTTGTTAATTTGCATATTTTCGCTGGCACTCAATAAAAGTAAGGCATAAAGTGTTCCCTCTTTTTTTACATGAATATTGACTGCAAATGTATTGTTATAAATAACAATAATACGACTTAAACAGTAGACTGAGAATATATTATATTTATGAGCTATGTGAACATGGATAGGCATTTCTGTTGAAGGTTACCTATCTGGTGAGCATGATTATTATAATAATTTTTTAAAAGCTTTAGTTAAGTATTGTACACCTATGATTCTTATGCAGACATTTCAACATGTAACCGGAACCACGTTCAAATACAGACCCTATTTACAGGTTCTTCATAAGTCACATAAACCTGAAAATCAGTGTGTATCTATGGGCTGCTGTTGCTATGGGCCTTATATGTCACATGAACCCGAAAAAGTCCTCATATATACTATTAAAATCAGGTCTGAACAAAATATAGCCCTAGACAAAATCTCAACAGATGGATGTATTCCTAGAATCATGGGACCAAACTATTCTGATTCCCAGGTCTCTTGGACCTTGGGAAAGGCATGTCCCAATATGTCACATTTTTGTCATAAGTCCTGATATTGTCTATAAACACGTATGTGTGTGTGTGTGTGTGTGTGTGTGTTTGTGTGTGTGTGTGTGTGTGTGTGTGTGTTTGTGTGTGTGAGAGTTCAGGTGTATCCCTCAATGACTGTCTGTTCTTCTGCTTACCGCTACAGTGTGGAACATGGTGGAGAGAACACAATGAAACCTGGACTTAGAAAATGTGAGTGTTGACTGCTATGAAGAATATGACTAAGAATACGTCTTAATTCAAGTGAAGTCAAAGTCAAAGACCACCATCATTACTTACTTGGTCATATTAAATATCAGCTGTAGTTCTACAGAAGCACAAATCAGGGACACCAAAGTTTACAAAGAGTTGCTTTGACAATGTGTGTGTCTTTGCGTGTGTGTGTGTTCAGGATGTGTGTGTGTGTTTTCAGGATGTGTGTGTTTGTGTGTGTGTGTTCAGTGTGTGTGTGTGTGTGTTCAGGATGTGTGTGTGTGTGTGTGTTCAGGATGTGTGTGTGTGTGTGTGTGTGTTCAGGATGTGTGTGTGTGTGTGTTATGTGTGTGTGTGTGTGTGTGTGTGTGTGTGTAATTAATGGGAATAAGTGTGTTTTATAATACCATACAGTATAACATATGATCATTCAACAAGTCTCAAGTTACCTTAACTTCTCCTTTTGATACCTAGAAACATCTACATTAAATTAATTAGTGAAAAGTGAGTTAACATTCTAATGTGAATGATGATGATTTCTAATATTGTGTCTGGTTTCATCCATCAGATGTCTGTGATCTCACACTGGACCTAAACACAGTAAACAGACGCATCTCTCTGTCTGAGGAGAACAGAAAGGTGACATATAGGACAGAGGAGCATCCGTATCCTGATCACCCAGAGAGATTTGAGGGCTGGGAACAGGTGTTGTGTAGAGAGGGTCTGACTGGGCGCTGTTACTATGAGGTAGAGTGGAGTGGGAGAGGGGCTGATATAGGAGTGGCATATAAAGGAATCAGCAGGAGAGGAGGGGGTGATGACTGTAGGATTGGAGGTTATGACAAGTCCTGGAGTCTGTTCTGCTCTGACAACAGTTACAGAGCCTGGCACAATAATAAGTCCACTACCATAGACATCCCCTCCTCCAGCTCCCACAGAGTAGGAGTGTATCTGGACTGGCCAGCCGGCACTCTGTCCTTCTACAGAGTCTCCTCTGACACACTGACCCACCTGTACACATTCCACTCCACATTCACTGATCCCCTCTATCCAGGGTTTAGGGTCCATGTTGACTCCTCATTGTCCCTGTAAATAATAACCATGGTAACACTGACACACACACACACACTGGACACACACACTGGACAGACACATACTGGACACACACACTGGACACACACAAACACAGACTGGACACACACACACACACACTCACACACACACACACTGATAGATGAATTTGTGTATTAAAAATAATGACTAAAAGATTTCACCCCAAATACAGCAGAAATGTGTATACGATATTCAAATTATCATGTAGTGTCAACCCACTAACATTACTAAACATTCAAGGGTAAAGAAGAAGGCGGGAACTGTTTTAAGAAAGCCACCTAAAGGTGGGAGGAGCATAGTGCCTTTGTTTGTCAAGCGGTATAAAAAACTGTATATTTGTGTTTTTGAGCAGAGCTCTCCTTGAATAATATTTACCGATAATTACTTGTGGATGTGGACCTTGAATCATTGATGATTAAAACCAGAGCTTTACAACCTCTGGTAATGATTCAAGCTTAGGTTGAATTAGAGATAGAAATTCACGTGACACACACACACACACACACACGCACACACACACAAACACGCACACACACTGGACACACACACACACTGTACACACACACACTGGACACACACACACACTGGACACACACACACACACTGGACACACACAAACACACACAAACACACACACTGGACACACACACACACACACTGGACAGACACACACTCACTCACACACACACACACACACACACACACACAAACACACACACACACACACACACACACTGGACACACACACACTGGACACACACATACACTGGACACACACACACTGGACACACACACAGACTGGACACACACACAATGGACACACACAAACACACACAATGGACACACACAAACACACTGGACACACACACACACACAAACACACTGGACACACACACACACACCCTGGACTCACACACACTGGACACACACACACACACACACTGGACACACACACATACACACTGGATACACACACACACACACACACTGAACACACACACACAAACTGGACACACACTGGACACACACACTGGACACACACACACACACACATACTGGACAGACACACACACTGGACATACACACAGGACACACACAAACACACACTAGACACACACACACACACACACACACACACACTGGACACACACACACTCTTACTGGACATACACACACACACACACACTGAACACACACTAACACACACAGGACACACACTGAACACACACACACTGAACACACACACACATACACACACTGGACACACACAATGAACACACACACACACAAACAGGACACACACACTCATACACACACACATACACACAGGACACACACACACACACACTGAAAACAAACACTGAACACACACAAACACACACTGAACACACAGACACACACTGGACACACATTCTGGACACACATACTGGACACACACACACACTGAACACCAACACTGAACACACACACACACACATACACTAGACACACATACTGGACACACACACTGGACACACACACTAGACACACACACACAAACACACACTGGGGACAAACACACTGAACACACACACACTAAACACACACACACACACACACTGAACACACACACACTGAACACACACACACACACTGAACACACACACACGAGACACACACACACGAGACACACACACACACACACTGGACACACACACACACACACACACTGGACACACACACACTGAACACACACACACTAGACACACAAACACACACACACACACACACTGGACACATACACACTGAACACACACACACACACTGGACACACACACACACTGGACACACACACTGAACACAAACACACACACACACACACACACACACACACACACACACACACACACACACACACACTGGACACACACACACACATACTGAACACACACACACTAGACACACACACACACACTGGACCAACACACAAACACACAGACACACACACACACTGGACACACACTGGACACACACACACACACACACACACACACACACACACACACACACACACACACACACACACACACACACTGGACACACACACACACATAATGAACACACACACACTAGACACACACACACACTGGACCAACACACAAACACACAGACACACACACACACTGGACACACACTGGACACACACACACTGGACACACACACACTGGACACACACAAACTGGACACACACATTTACATTTTACGTTTACGTCATTTAGCAGACGCTCTTATCCAGAGCGACTTACACACACACTGGACACAAACACACTGAACACACACACACACACACACACACACACACACACACACACTGGACACACACACACACATAATGAACACACACACACTAGACACACACACACACTGGACCAACACACAAACACACAGACACACACACACACTGGACACACACTGGACACACACACACTGGACACACACACACTGGACACACACAAACTGGACACACACATTTACATTTTACGTTTACGTCATTTAGCAGACGCTCTTATCCAGAGCGACTTACACACACACTGGACACAAACACACTGAACACACACACACACACACACACTGGACACAAACACACTGAACACACACACACACACTGGACACACACACATTGGACACACACACACTGAACACACACACACACGCTGAACACACACACACACTGGACACACACACACACTGGACACACACTGGACACACACACACTGGACACACACACACTGGACACACACATTTACATTTTACATTTACGTCATTTAGCAGATGCTCTTATCCAGAGCGACTTACACACACACTGGACACACACACTGGACACACACACACACACACACACTGGACACACAGATACACACACACAAACACTGGACACATTTCCATGTGTTGGATTTTTATGAAAGGAAATCCCATATAGCCTACTGCACAGGACTTTGCTATGGCATCTTCTGTTTGGGTGTCTCAGGTCAGGTCTGAGCCATGATCAGAATGTGTCTCTGTGTCTATTTCCAGCCCTGCCATTTCTACCTGTCCTGATCTAGTGTTTCACCCCTGACCTCCTCACACCGTCTCACTGTCTGCTTTTAGCTCCCACCTCTACTTCACTGTGTTATAATGGACCTTATGCTTGTTATGTCACCTCTGTAACCAGTTATCAAACATACTGACCTTTCTGACCCTATCCCATGGCCCTACTTTCTACAACTGAACATTTAAATTCCTCAATGAGTTTTGTTTCGTGTCCATTTACTTATTTACTTATCTATGTATTTGTTGTATATTGGGGTTGTGCTGCAGAGCATCATGGGGGTTTGTATGTGTTGAGATGATCACGTTCCAGATAAATGGTTGATCTGATTCCTGTCTCCTGTCTCCTGTCATTATTGAATTGTTATACAGACGTGGTTATGAAACCCACGATACATAACAAAAGATTGGTGATGAGTAAGTCTGAATCTACAGGAACTATTCTGTCTAGAAGAAGTGGGTTTTTACAACTGTTTAAAACTGTTATTTTCTGTGGTACAGTCTAGGCTAATGTTAGCACAGTGTATTGCTAGCAGAGGCAAGTGCATAGTCGAGCTAGCTAAGAAAGAGTTAACATCGTCATGACATCAGAAAAGGACTGGAGACTGACGTCGGAGCGGGAAAACAACTTGATTAAAAAGACATTTATTAAACTGTGAAGACAAAACCTTTTAATTAAAACTGCCTCTATGAGCGAACTTAGGAGGAAACATCAGTGAGTGAAGTGAATGAAGATCACGTGACTGAGGAAAATATTGCTGTGGTTGAGGACAATATTGAAGTGAGTGACAATCAGGAGCTTATTGAGATACGAAAAATTATTGGAAATGTTGGAAACATTGGACAGTTTGATGAAAGTGTTGAACAGTGGAGCTCATATACAGAACAGTTTGAATATTTTGTTCTTGTAAATGACATGGATGAGGACAACATTGTGCCTTCATGTTTTAGTGTAATGGGGCCAAAGACATTTAATTTACTAGGCAGCCTGCTACAGCCAGACTGTAACGTGAACGCTGGGAGTCATGAAGCAAGTACAGGAAGTGAATTTAATAACACATAGAACAAAACAAGAAACAGGAGTAGCGTACAGACATGAAGCACTGAAACAGAATCACTAACGCCTGGGGAAGGAACCAAAGGGAGTGACTGATATAGGGGAGGTCATCAGGAAGGTGATAGAGTCCAGGTGAGTCTGATTGGTCGCAGGTGGCGTAACGATGGTGACAGGTGTGCATAATAAAGAGCAGACTGGTGACCTGGAACGCCGGAGAGGGAGTATACGGGACACAGACAGAACAGGTAATAAGACGTGCGGGGATATTGGGGAGATAGTTCAGTAGAATTTACCTGGTCCTGACTTCAATTAAACTCTGTCTGGGAAACCGCCCCGCAGTCTCTCATCTACACTGAGCTCAGATGGGGAAACATGAGAAGAGTTTCATTCCAAAACGCTATATATCACTTTTCAGAAGTTTTGGTAAATTAGCCTTTATTGTTTAAAGAAATTATGAAAGAGATTGGTGTGTTTTTTCACTATCTAATCATGGTATGGGGTTGTTCAATGACAGACATGTATTTGTTTAAAATCTATAATTTGATGCTTTCATTTCAGATAGACAAATAATCAAATATATGTCTGCCTCACTCTCAGAGAAATAAGTAGTACTGCTAGGTTTTACACAGTCAAATGTAAAAAATAACTACATTTTTAATAAAGAACTGTACAAATATAATATCTGTAAAATCAATACTTACATTTTTTTTTCAAAAAATACAGTAATATGATATTTGTGTTTAAAACCTAACATTTTACATTTTAGTCATTTAGCAGATGGTCTCATCCAGGATCCGGTTTCCCAAAAGCATCTTAAGGCTAAGTTCATCGCTAGCACCTTTGTAGGAGCATCGTTAAATCTCTGAGCAGTTCCCCAAAACCATTGTTATTAACGTTACACTTGAAAATGCTTGTAATCTAACGCCTGCCTCAGACCATTCATACTCATAGAACAGCCAAATCTCAGGGGTTAAAGCAAAAAAATATATCCTTATGTCGACCTCAGATTGATTGTCTTGTGCTAAATTAATCTCGCCTTTCATGTAAACAAGTCATGACCGTCTTGCTTTTAGGAAAAGAGGATCGTTTTTTGTAAATGTATTAAAACTGCAAATGTGACCAATTCCAGTCCCCTTTCTCAGGGTTCCCAGGGTGCTCCTGGGGAAACTTCTTGAGAAGCTCAGTTCTAAGAAGCTCAGTTCTGGTGACAAGAAAAAGGCCGTTCTACTCCAGAATGAATGAAAATACAATGATGCTGACACCATCTAAAATATCATTTCCACCTCCAAAAATGAGCCCAATAAGATATTGGTAAAGATGATGTTAAATGATTTTAACATATTGAACCATATAGCCTGTATGCATGGTCTATTATCAGATGTTAAATGATTTTAACATATTGAACCATATATCCTATATGCATGGTCTATTATTAGATGTTCTGTTAGCAATAAGCATGATCACCTGTAGCCCAACGGTGTCATGATCCCTGCGTCCTGAGTCTGTTCCTGCCTGTGTTGCCGTTTTTCTGCTCGATATCTCCTGTTTCCCGAAGGTTCCTGAACGCACCCTGTCCGGTTGCCGGGCGACGTTGCTAGGTGGGTGATCTCTCGATTACCCGCACCTGCTTCTCATCAGCCTCGGCACACCTGGTCCTGATCATCACCCCTTCTTAAACTCTGACCTGACATCCATTCCCTGCCGGATCGTTAGCCATGAACAGTATGTTTGTCAGCGTATCAGCCTCTGAGTTTCTAGCGTTAGTTTTGTTGTTTTTGCACCTTGTTGGCTTGCCGTGTACTTACCTCCGTTTTTTCTGTCTACAGTCATTCTCCCGGAACCTTCACCCAACCCCTGCCTGGTTGTAAGCGGCTGCCGAGCCATCATTGGATCTGCCACTTTACCTCCACCAACTCATCTCCGCCGCCCGCTCTGTCCCCTGGATTATTCTGCATCGTTTTTTGAATCTGTTAATAAATACTCACCTTCGTTCAACTCACCTTGTCCTGGTCTACTTCTGGGTTCTGGCTTAGAAAAATGTGACAGAACGATCCGGCCAGAAATGAACCCAGCGGACCTGGACTCTGTTCGCCATGCCATTACCCATCAGGAAAGGATGTTGGGACAACACAGCACGGCGCTACAGGAGATAGCGTTGTCTGTTCGGAACTTTTCGACCAGTCTGACGAAGATCCAGGCTCAGCTCAGTTTGCCGGTGGAGAATCCACCACCGGTTTCACCCCTTTCGCCTACCGCTTCTGGAGCTCTGCCCTTCCGTGAGCCCAAGGTTCCGACGCCTGATAAGTATGAAGGGGATTTGGGAAGATGCCGTTCCTTTCTTATGCAGTGTGGATTAGTGTTCGATCTACAGCCCCACTCGTACGCCACAGACAAGGCAAGGATAGCCTTTGTTATTGAATTGCTGCGTGGTAGAGCCCTGGAGTGGGCTTCAGCCGTGTGGGAATGACACGACACCTGCATGGCGTCATACCAGGAGTTCACGGCAGAGATGAGGAAGCTGTTTGACCATCCAGTCCGAGGTAAGGACGCAGCTAAGCACCTGTTCTCTCTTCACCAAGGAGCTCGCAGCGTCGCCGACTTCGCAATCAAATTCAGGACATTGGCTGTGGAGAGTGGGTGGAATGAAGAGTCACTGCAAGCGGCCTTTTATCAGGGGTTGTCGGAGCAACTCAAGGATGAGCTGATCTCCTACCCGGAGCCTAGTGACCTGGACAGTTTGGTAGCTTTGTCTATTCGGGTGGATAACAGAGTCCGAGAGAGAAGGAGGGAGAAGCAATGGGGCCCGTCCAATCAATCAGCTTCTCAGTTCCCAGTCGGGTCAGGAGGTGGACCAGAACGCGTCGATCATTGTCCACCACACGGAATTAGTGGAGAGGTCCTGCCTCCAGATTCTGAACCCATGCAAGTGGGGCGGCACGGGTTAACCAAGGAGGAGCGCCAACATAGACGTGAGACCAACCGCTGCCTCTACTGTGGGAGTTCGGGACATTACATCTCCACTTGTTCCCAGCGGCCGTCAAACTGCCCGGCTCGCTAAAGTTGGGAGGACTTTTAGCGAGCCAGTTTCAACCTCTCAATACCCCTGTCAGACCCCGTTTCCCGGCTACCCTCATGAACGGGAATCAGAGTTTAGCGATTAACGCTTTTGTCGATTCAGGTGCCGATGGCAGCTTTATTGATGCCGACGTGGTGGAACAGCTGGGGCTTTCCAAGGAGCGATTACCGGAAGCCATTGAAGCTACCACTCTGAACGGCAGTAGTCTGGCACGTATCACGATGAGGACTGAACCGGTTAGGATGCTGTTGTCAGGGAATCATTCTGAGGTTATCTCATTCTTCATTCTGCCTTCTCCCCATGTTCCTCTGGTCCTTGGATACCCCTGGCTGAAGGAACACAATCCCTCGTTCGATTGGGTGACTGGCAAGGTAACTAGTTGGAGCATTGATTGTCATGCTAACTGCCTCAAGACTGCCTGTTCCCATTCCGTTCCCAGTCAGGTCATTGAGGCTAACCCCCCAGATTTGTCCCTTGTTCCCGAAACATATCACGAGTTGGGGGAAGTGTTCAGTAAGCAGAGGGCTCTGTCACTCCCTCCCCACCGACCATATGATTGTGCCATAAACCTGTTCCCTTGAGCTGTCTATCCCAAGGGACGGTTATACAGCATCTCCCGACCTGAACGTGAAGCTTTGGAGACCTACATAAAGGAGTCCCTAGCTGCTGGTCTCATTCGTCCCTCGTCATCACCCCTGGGGGCAGGATTCTTCTTTGTGAGTAAGAAGGATGGTTCTCTTCGACCTTGTATTGATTATCGGGGGTTGAATGATATCACGGTCAAGAACAAGTATCCCCTGCCCTTGATGAGTTCTGCTTTCGACTCCTTACAGGGTGCTACAGTGTTCACCAAGCTGGACCTACGCAATGCGTATCATCTAGTCCGGATCAGAGAGGGGGACGAGTGGTTGACTGGTTTCAATATACTAATGGGTCATTTCGAGTATCAGGTGATGCCGTTTGGACTGACCAATGCTCCAGCAATGTTCCAGAGTATGGTGAATGACGTCCTGAGAGATATGATCGGTCTTTTTGTGTTCGTTTACCTGGATGACATTCTTATCTTCTCTAAGGAGCTTTCCAGCCACGTCCAGCATGTCAAGCAGGTTCTGCAGCGATTGTTGGAGAATCGCCTGTTTGTGAAGGCCGAGAAGTGTGAATTTAACGCCCACACTACATCCTTCCTCGGGTACATCATCTCCAGAGGAGAGATTAGGATGGACCAAGAGAAGGTTAGGGCGGTTCTGGATTGGGCCCAGCCCGGTACGAGATTGCAGCTCCAGAGGTTTCTGGGGTTTGCAAATTTCTATCGTAGATTTATCCGTGATTACAGCCGTGTGGCCGCTCCTTAAACTGCCCTGACTTCTAGTACCAGAACCTTCAGTTGGAATCCTGAGGCGGACCGAGCATTTCTGGATTTGAAGAGGCGATTCACCAATGCTCCAAATCTCTCTCAACCTGACACTGCCCCTCAGTTTGTCGTTGAGGTGGATGAATCTGATGTGGGGGTTGGCGCCATCCTGTCCCAGCGATGCTCCACTGACGGTAAACTCCATCCGTGCGCCTACTACTCTCGTCGTCTTTCGTCTGCGGAGAGGAACTACGATGTGGGTAACCGGGAGCTTCTCGCAGTGAAACTTGCCTTGGAGGAGTGGCGCCACTGGTTGGAGGGGGCGGAGCAACCATTTGTTGTCTGGACTGACCACAAGAATCTTGCTTACATGCAATCGGCTAAACGTCTCAACTCCCATCAGGCCAGGTGGTCGTTGTTTTTTAGACGCTTTAATTTTTCCTTGACGTTCCGACCGGGGTCTAAGAACGGCAAGGCGGACGCCTTGTCCCGGATGTTCTCCAAGACGGAGGAGAGTGGGGCCAAGACTGAGACGATTCTTCCCCGGAACCTTGTCGTAGGAGCCGTTATGTGGAGGATTGAGGAGGAGGTTATGGCGGCCCTTCGGACGCAGCCCGGCCCCGGTAATGGTCCACCCGGTCGGTTGTTTGTGCCTGAGTCGGTCCGTTCGGCTGTCCTCCAATGGTCCCACGCCAGCAAGATGGCTTGCCACCCTAGCGTGGCTTGTACGATGGCGCTTCTACGCAGACGATTTTGGTGGCCTGCCATGGGAGAAGATACTCGGAGGTTTGTTGCTGCCTGTCCAGTTTGTGCGCAGAACAAGAGTGCCAATCGGCCCAGCTCTGGACTTCTTCACCCCCTACCTATCCCCCAGCGACCATGGTCGCATCTGGCCGTGGACTTTGTCACTGGGTTGCCCTCTTCTGAGGGGAACACAGTCATTCTGACTATTGTGGACAGATTCAGCAAGTTCGCCCACTTTGTGCCCATCTTCAAGCTTCCCTCTGCCTCTGAGACGTCCGAGATCCTGGTTAGGGAGGTTTTCAGGGTCCACGGGTTGCCCAGTGACATAGTTTCCGACCGTGGCCCTCAGTTTACCTCTGCTGTCTGGAAGTCTTTCTG
Organism: Coregonus lavaretus; assembly: GCF_964263955.1. Lineage (NCBI taxonomy): Eukaryota > Metazoa > Chordata > Actinopteri > Salmoniformes > Salmonidae > Coregonus > Coregonus lavaretus. The sequence continues at coordinate 139,395 of NW_028162782.1, forward strand.
TTTGGCCATTGGAGCTACAGTCAGTCTCACATCTGGTTTTCACCCCCAATCTAATGGTCAGGCGGAGAGAGCCAACCAGAAAATGGAATCCACGCTACGCTGCCTTGTTTCCTCCAACCCCACCTCTTGGGTCTCTCAGTTGCCTTGGGTTGAGTATGCCCTCAATACTCTCCCTACTTCGGCCACTGGGATGTCTCCCTTCCAGTGCCTATACGGCTACCAACCCCCCTTGTTTCCTTCTCAGGAGAAGGATCTCTCGGTTCCCTCTGTCCAGGCCCACATTCGTCGTTGCCACCGGACCTGGCATCGTGCCAGAAAGGCCCTCCTTCGAGTTTCTGACCGGTATCAGCTCCAGGGGAATCGTCGCCGTATTCCAGCCCCCGCTTATGCCATCGGAGATAGGGTCTGGTTGGCTACACGGGACCTTCCTCTGCGGACTGAGTCAAGGAAACTGTCGCCGAGGTTCATTGGTCCGTTTGTGGTGGAGAGAGTGATTAATCCGGTTGTGGTTCGACTCAAGTTGCCTAGGACGCTCAGAGTCCATCCCACCTTCCATGTCTCCTGCCTCAAGCCTGTTCTCCTCAAACCTCTGTTGCCCCCTCCGCCTCCTCCTCCTCCTCCTCAGATGATCGGAGGAGGACCTGTCTACACGGTGCGCTGCATCATGGATTCCAGACGGCGGGGCCGGGGTTTCCAGTATCTCGTGGACTGGGAGGGGTATGGTCCTGAGGGGAGGAGTTGGATTTCTCGGCGTCAGATCCTTGATGCTGACCTCCTTCGTGACTTCTACCGCCTCCATCCTGGCGCTCCGGGTAGTCCGCCCGGTGGCGTTCATCGGAGGGGGGGTACTGTCATGAACCCTGCGTCCTGAGTCTGTTCCTGCCTGTGTTGCCGTTTTTCTGCTCTGTATCTCCTGTTTCCTGAAGGTTCCTGAACGCACCCTGTCCGGTTGCCGGGCGACGTTGCTAGGCGGGTGATCTCTCGATTACCCGCACCTGCTTCTCATCAGCCTCGGCACACCTGGTCCTGATCATCACCCCTTTATAAGCTCTGACCTGACATCCATTCCCTGCCGGATCGTTAGCCATGAACAGTATGTTTTGTCAACGTATCAGCCTCTGAGTTACTAGCGTTAGTTTTGTTGTTTTGCACCTTGTTGGCCTGCCGTGTACTTACCTCCGTTTTTTTCTATCTACAGTCATTCTCCCGGAACCTTCACCCAACCCCTGCCTGGTTGTCGGCGGCTGCCGTGCCATCATCGGATCTGCCACTTCACCTCCACCAACTCATCTCCGCCGCCCGCTCCGTCTCCTGGATTATTCTGCATCTTTTTGAATCTGTAAATAAATACTCACCATCGTTCAACTCACCTTGTCCTGGTCTGCTACTGGGTTCTGTCTTAGAGAATCGTGACACACACTGTTGAGTAAGAGAACACTGAGGTGAGTGACTCATCAGACAAGGAAGTCACACTGAAAATCCTGACTTTTTCCTGGCGGGCCACACGGCTACTATGTCTCCCCCTTGCTAGAGGGACAGCCGGTGGGTATGGAGATTGACACAGGGGCAGCTGTATCTCTTGTGTCAGAAAAAAGACACTGAAACACCTTCCACTTCAACCAGCGCACCTCGTGTTAAAGACTTACACAGGTGAATCTGTCGCTGTGAGAGGCATCACTGATGTCACAGTTCAGGTAAACAGACAAACTGAAAAGCTGCCAGTCTATGTTGTGAAAGGAGACTATGCATCACTACTGGGATGTTCATAGTTGGAGAAAATCACACTGGACTGGCCATCAGTGCATACAATGACACATGGAGACACAGACCTACCTGCCATCTTAAAGAAACAGACGTATTTAATGGGCAGCTGGGTAGTATGAATGACATTACAGGGAAGCTTAGCATTAAGCCAGACAGCAAACCAACGTTTCTGAAAGCAGGACCTGTACCTTATGCTATCAGACCATAAGTCAAGGCTGACTTGGACGCTTTAGTCAAGAACAAAGTACTGGAGCCGGTCAGCATGAGTGAATGCATGAGCAACACCCATCTACCAGTCCTTAACACTAGAACCGCCTGGCCTTTCAGCATATAAGAACCCACTAGAGAAAGTTGACAGGCGTCCACTTTAGCATATGCATCAGATGCATATCAACCAGCAAGGTGCAAGGTGTGCAAACATGGTTTGTTAAATAAACGCTTGATAAATAGTGCATAAACTATTGTAAAGGATTAATTGCATGAAGAAGTATCGCACCATTATGCAGAAGTCACATGCATCATTATCAGTTTCTATCTGGTTTCTATTGGCCATTCATCCATTGACAACAGAATAGCATATTTTAACTGGATGATGTTACTAGTTTTTGCTAAATACATTGACAGCACAGATATTGTTGAGAAAAGATAGAGCTGCACCTCTTTCAGATACTATATAGAAATCACAATGTTTTACCTGCATGTGACTCTGAAGGAGGATTTGATAAAGAGATGCTCCTTTCCCTGCATCTGTCAATTACAAGATGCGCCCATCTCTTCATGTACAATTTGACAATTGATAATATTGTCACTCATCAGATTATTGTCAATGTAATCTGGTCTATAGGCTAACTCTTATCATGTGTGAAATTAGTTGAGGTATAGTTCAGGTGTAGTAAAACATAAAAGATAAAATATATATATATATTTTTTTTTAACATTCTATTTATTGGCATTTTATACAATTGAACAATCATCAAAATATGTCAGAGATAACAGCCCCGTTGTTCCTTCCACCTCCCCAACACAGCTCCATGGGATCCCATGGTACCACACCTTTCCCTCCCCAAACCAGCTCCATGGGATCCCATGGTACCACACCTTTCCCTCCCCAACACAGCTCCATGGGATCCCATGGTACCACACCTTTCCCTCCCCAACACAGCTCCATGGGATCCCATGGTACCACACCTTTCCCTCCCCAACACAGCTCCATGGGATCCCATGGTACCAAACCTTTCCCTCCCCAACACAGCTCCATGGGATCCCATGGTACCACACCTTTCCCTCCCCAACACAGCTCCATGGGATCCCATGGTACCACACCTTTCCCTCCCCAAAACAGCTCCATGGGATCCCATGGTACCACACCTTTCCCTCCCCAAACCAGCTCCATGGGATCCCATGGTACCACACCTTTCCCTCCCCAACACAGCTCCATGGGATCCCATGGTACCACACCTTTCCCTCCCCAACACAGCTCCATGGGATCCCATGGTACCACACCTTTCCCTCCCCAACACAGCTCCATGGGATCCCATGGTACCAAACCTTTCCCTCCCCAACACAGCTCCATGGGATCCCATGGTACCACACCTTTCCCTCCCCAACACAGCTCCATGGGATCCCATGGTACCACACCTTTCCCTCCCCAAAACAGCTCCATGGGATCCCATGGTACCACACCTTTCCCTCCCCAAACCAGCTCCATGGGATCCCATGGCACCACACCTTTCCCTCCCCAACACAGCTCCATGGGATCCCATGGTACCACACCTTTCCCTCCCCAACACAGCTCCATGGGATCCCATGGTACCACACCTTTCCCTCCCCAACACAGCTCCATGGGATCCCATGGTACCACACCTTTCCCTCCCCAACACAGCTCCATGGGATCCCATGGTACCACACCTTTCTCTCCCCAACACAGCTCCATGGGATCCCATGGTACCACACCTTTCCCTCCCCAACACAGCTCCATGGGATCCCATGGTACCACACCTTTCCCTCCCCAACACAGCTCCATGGGATCCCATGGTACCACACCTTTCCCTCCCCAACACAGCTCCATGGGATCCCATGGTACCACACCTTTCCCTCCCCAACACAGCTCCATGGGATCCCATGGTACCACACCTTTCCCTCCCCAACACATGAACACTGTCCTCCCTCCCCTCTACTGGTATTAGCTTCAATGATTAACAACAACCAAGGAAACAGAATGACTTCACATTCAATACTAGAAAATAAATGATTCACCGCAGAAACAACTAATAATAATAATAATAATAATAATAATAATAATAATAATAATAATAATAACAATAATACTACTACTAATAATAATAACAATAATACTACTACTACTAATAATAGTAATAATAATAATAATAATAATAATAATAATAATAATAATAATAATAATAATAATACATTCATGAAGAAAACATTAAATAAGGTGACGACTCTAGAAACTGCTGAAAGTCCCCCCAGACATCAGTCAACTCAAAGGGTTTATTACCTAAATTGTAGGTTATTTATTCAGATGGAATATAGGAAGTTAGTTATTTTAGCCACATCTGCTTGCTTCGCAGAGTGTCGCTCCAATATTAACTGGTAGAACAGAGTCATCTCCAATATTAACTGGTAGAACAGAGTCATCTCCAATATTAACTGGTAGAACAGAGTCATCTCCAATATTAACTGGTAGAACAGAGTCATCTCCAATATTAACTGGTAGAACAGAGTCATCTCCAATATTAACTGGAAGAACAGAGTCATCTCCAGTATTAACTGGTAGATTAGAGTCATCTCCAATATTAACTGGTAGAACAGAGTCATCTCCAATATTAACTGGTAGAACAGAGTCATCTCCAATATTAACTGGTAGAACAGAGTCATCTCCAAGAAGAACAAGGGAAGGATCTAGTGGTACAGTCATATTAGTGACCCGTGATAACATCTGGATAATATCTTCCCAATAATTGCCTAGTTCAGGGCAGGACAGTGGCCACCTCAGTTTTACACCTTGGGCAAAATGATGAATATTTAGAATTGATATTTTACAGTCTCTCTGGTGTAAAGGAGACCCTATGTAAAATATTGAATTGCATCAACTTGAGCCTTGTGTTAAATGAAAAGATGCTGAGCATCTAAAAAGAGCTTTCCCCATTTCTCATCCTCAACAATGAGACCAAGGTCATCATGCCACTTCAAATAAAATAAAATAAAATTGTATTTGTCACATGCGCCGAATACAACATGTGTAGACCTTACAGTGAAATGCTTAATTACAAGCCCTTAACCAACAATGCAGTTTTATGAAAAATAAGTGTTAAGTAAAACATAGATAAGTAAAAAATAATGAAAGAGCAGCAGTAAAATAACAGTAGCGAGGCTATATACAGGGGGTATCGGTACAGAGTAAATGTGTAATAACAGTAGGGAGGCTATATACAGGGGGTACCGGTACAGAGTCAATGTGTAATAACAGTAGGGAGGCTATATACAGGGGGTACCGGTACAGAGTAAATGTGTAATAACAGTAGCGAGGCTATATACAGGGGGTATCGGTACAGAGTAAATGTGTGGGGTAGTGGTGGGGAACAGCGCATTGTTGGTAGCCATTAGATTAGCTGTTCAGGAGTCTTATGGCTTGAGGGTAGAAGCTGTTAAGAAGCCTTTTGGACCTAGACTTGGCACTCCGGTACCGCTTGCCATGCAGGAGCAGAGAGAACAGTCTATGACTAGGGTGGCTGGAGACTTTGACAATTTTTAGGGCCTTTCTCTGACACTGCCTGGTATAGAGGTCCTGGATAGCAGGAAAGCTTGGCCCCAGTGATGTACTGGGCCGTACACACTACCCTCTGTAATGCCTTGCGGTCGGAGGCCGAGCAGTTGCCATACCAGGAAGTGATGCAACCAGTCAGGATGCTCTCGATGATGCAGCTGTAGAACATTTTGAGGATCTGAGGACCCATGCCAAATCTTTTCAGTCTCCTGAGGGGGAATAGGCTTTGTCGTACCCTCTTCATGACTGTCTTGGTGTGTTTGGACCATGATAGTTTGTTGGTGATGTGGACACCAAGGAACTTGAAGCTCTCAACCTGCTCCAATAAACAGCCCCGTCGATGAAAATGGGGGCATGCTCGGTTTCTTTTTCCTGTAGTCCACAATCATCTCCTTTGTCTTGATCACGTTGAGGGAGAGGTTGTTATCCTGGCACCACATTTAGCTCGTCTGGTAGGCTCGTGTCACTGTGCAGCTCGCGCTGTGCTTCCCTTTGTAGTCTGTAATAGTTTGCAAGCCCTGCCACATCCGACGAGCGTCGGAGCCGGTTAAGTACGATTCAATCTTAGTCCTGTATTGACGCTTTGCCTGTTTGATGGTTCGTCGGAGGGCATAGCGGGATTTCTTATAAGCGTCCGGATTAGAGTCCTGCTCCAATATAATGTAATATAATGCCTAACCTGTAGGTACTTTTTTTTTTGGGGGGGGGGGGGGGGGGTAGAAGGATTACTTTATCCTATCCCAGGTATTCCTTAAAGAGGTGGGGTTTCAAATGTCTCCGGAAGGTGGTGAGTGACTCCGCTGTCCTGGCGTCGTGAGGGAGCTTGTTCCACCATTGGGGTTCCAGAGCAGCGAACAGTTTTGACTGGGCTGAGCGGGAACTATGCTTCCGCAGAGGAAGGGGAGCCAGCAGGCCAGAGGTGGATGAATGCAATGCCCTCGTTTGGGTGTAGGGACTGATCAGAGCCTGAAGGTACAGAGGTGCCGATCCCCTCACAGCTCCATAGGCAAGCACCATGGTCTTGTAACAGATGCGAGCTTCAACTGGAAGCCAGTGGAGTGTGCGGAGGAGCGGGGTGACGTGAGAGAACTTGGGAAGGTTGAACACCAGACGGGCTGCGGCATTCTGGATGAGTTGTAGGGGTTTAATGGCACAGGCAGGGAGCCCAGCCAACAGCGAGTTGCAGTAATCCAGACGGGAGATGACAAGTGCCTGGATTAGGACCTGTGCCGCTTCCTGTGTAAGGCAGGGTCGTACTCTCCGAATGTTGTAGAGCATGAACCTGCAGGATCGGGTCACCGCCTTGATGTTAGCGGAGAACGACAGGGTGTTGTCCAGGGTCACGCCAAGGCTCTTCGCACTCTGGGAGGAGGACACAACGGAGTTGTCAACCGTGATGGCGAGATCATGGAACGGGCAGTCCTTCCCCGGGAGGAAGAGCAGCTCCGTCTTGCCAGGGTTCAGCTTGAGGTGGTGATCCGTCATCCATACTGATATGTCTGCCAGACATGCAGAGATGCGATTCGCCACCTGGTTATCAGAAGGGGGAAAGGAGAAGATTAGTTGTGTATCGTCAGCGTAGCAATGATAGGAGAGGCCATGTGAGGATATGACAGAGCCAAGTGACTTGGTGTATAGGGAGAATAGGAGAGGGCCTAGTACTGAGCCCTGGGGGACACCAGTGGTGAGAGCACGTGGTGCGGAGACAGCTTCTAAGATTGGGTTCTGCATAGCTGCCCTGTTAAAAGGCATAATTATAGTCTTCGATAGGTTGATTTTATATCCTGAAAAGGTCCCATATTCTTTCAGGACGTCAACTAATGCTCGGAGTGAAATTTCTGGTTTAGTGAGGTAAAGCAAAATGTCATCAGCATATAGAGAGACCTGATGTTGGCGCCCACCTATAGGAACAGCATGGATGGATGGATGAGATCTAGAAGCTTCTGCCAGTGGCTCTATAGGAACAGCAAGGATGGATGGATGAGATCTAGAAGCTTCTGCCAGTGGCTCTATAGGAACACCATGGATGGATGGATGAGATCTAGAAGCTTCTGCCAGTGGCTCTATAGGAACAGCATGGATGGATGGATGAGATCTAGAAGCTTCTGCCAGTGGCTCTATAGGAACAGCATGGATGGATGGATGAGATCTAGAAGCTTCTGCCAGTGGCTCTATAGCCAAAGAAGAAAGGAGAGGACTAGCGGGGCAACCCTGTCTTGTGCCACGTGATCGGGAGAACTGGGAGGAAACATTTCCATTGGTCAGGATCTGAGCTACCGGACATTTGTACAGTAATCTAATCAGACCTACATACTTAGGTCCAATATTCATCCTCTGTAAAACTTCAAACAGGTAGTTCCATTCTATGCGGTCAAACGCTTTTTCCGCATCTAATGAAGCCGCCACTACAGGTTCTTGGTCATTCTCTGCATAATGCATCATAATAAATCATCTTCTGATATTGTCAGGAGATGAGCGGTTTCTTACAAAGCCTGTTTGGTCCATATCAACCAAGTCAGGAAGAACCTTATCTAGTGCCCCCTCAAATATGCAAGGAGAGATTCCCATAAAATTAGGTGGGAGGCAGAGTTGCTATTGGTGCTAAAAAATATGTCGATATGAGTGTTCAGAAATGTTACAAATGTGGGATTATTTAGTAAGTATGTGCCAAACCTCCACCTTCTTGAGGGTGGTTGTGTTTTACTGACTGGTAATGAAGCCAGCAGGGCAGAACAATCTAATATACATTTTGGTAAATACTTACACCCAGTAGTTAAACATCCCTTGCCTGCAGGAATAAGAAATAAGTCGATTCTAGAGTAACTGTTATGGACAAGGGAGTAAAATGTAAAAGGGGAGTACAGTATTATTTAACCTTTTGGTTGTGAAATCTCCACACGTCTACAAGTCCAACATCTTTCATGTCTGCTTTGAACATTTTAGGTTGATACTGTTAGGGGAAGATGTATCACTGAAAGGGTCCAGTACCAAGTTAAAATCCCCTGACATTATTATCTCTGAT